>NC_046372.1:6741292-6941398 GCF_011125445.2 Fundulus heteroclitus
ATTAAGACATCCCATTCAGATCAAATCATTATTAGAAAGCTTTCCTCTCAGGTACTTCTCACAAACCAAACAGGGCCAATTCATTTGTGTTACAAAGTCTTGGGTAAAAGTAGTTTGCTGCCTCCCACTTCACGCATGCATACTTCCCAATTCTGCTTTAACAGTACTGTAGCTCTTTGTTGGCTGAACTGTGTCTCTACATTCGCATGTTGCTTCAATGCGCGTTGGAGGCCAGTAAGATACAGCTTGAAAACCTTAAAGCTTTAAGAAAAAAAAAAAAAAGAAAGCTTTTCGAGAATCATTTTGTAAACTTGTAAAGAGCATCTTTGAGCTTTTAAAATGCAGAAGGAGACACCCTCAGCATAAACCACATATGATTTCTGCATGAGTTGTTGCTCAATAATGGAAGATGTGCCGATATTTAAAAATCTTTCAGATTGGTTTCGTGGTATTTTTATTTTTATTTTTTTTGCTTGTAAAGCAGGGATATGGAGAACCAAAAGGAGCACAGGAATAATGTCAGGCAAGACTTTTCTAATACAGTTGCAGTAAATTCTGCCTGTTGAGTTGAGCTTCAGGCCCCGCCCCTCTCTGACTGAGTATAGGTCCAGGTGTGTCTCCCAGCCTGAAAGCAGGTAACTGTTTGTTCCAGGTGGAGATGATCTGGTGATTATTTTGGATGTATTCACTCACAGGGCAGTAACAAGCAATGTATGAAAGAAATGCTGGGAAAAGACACTGCAGGACAAAAAAGGTTGGTTCAAAGGAGCCGGTGATGGATAAATTGTCTTTAAAGCGGTGGATTGATATATTAAGACAGATACATTTACACTCAGATTGAAAGCTTAATATTAAAATACATATTGTAATTGAGATATTTTTTGAAGTTCAGTTGATGTGTTTTAAAAGGTATTGAAGTAATTTGCTAAATGTGAATTTATGGAAGCTAAAAACATGTAAGGTTAAAATTATCACTGAATAATACTTTAAATATATTTGTTTTTTGGGGGGTTAAATTTAGATATGTTATACTTAGTTTCAAGGATCATTTCTAGTTATTTAGATCAGTAGAAAAGATAGCACAAGCATATTTAGCAGACAAGTTTCTGTTTCCATAAATATAAAGAAGGAATTATATACCTTAAGGCCACATTTAAAAGCCGCTTTACTTAAAATACGAGCAGAAAGACAGAAGGAGAAGCTAGACTTGAGTTTTAAAATGTCAAAATGTAAAGCAGGGTCTACAGCTGGGTCAGACGCAAAGATCTGAAAACGTTATTTAAAACGCCCAGTGAAAGTGTTAACATCCTTATTCTCAGATGAAGAACATGGAGGCATACTGCATAAGGTTTGTCTACTGTATTTTAAAAATGTGTTACCATTAAAGGAGTGATGGGTGGTGCTCATTTAGTTTCTGCATTATTTCTGTCGTGTTTCCGACCAGAAATATTTTCAAAGCAGCTGATTGGCAAAACACAACAAGAAGCGTGGAAGGGACATTGCTTGAGAAATCTTTACGGGTTTTAAAATCATAATAATAATAATAATAATAATAATAATAATTAATAATAATAAAAACAACAACCTTGGTTTGCCTCGGATTATGCATCACTGAATGTTCTATGTTTGGATTATATTGCATAACTTGAGGTGCCCTACAGTGAAGCGGGCGCTGTACCGGTCCGTTGTGGTGAAGAGAGAGCTGAGCCAAAAGGCGAAGCTCTCGATTTACCGGTCGATCTACGTTCCTACCCTAATCTATGGTCATGAGCTTTGGGTCGTGACCGAAAGAACGAGATCCCAGATACAAGCAGCCGAAATGAGTTTTCTGCATGGAATATCTGGGCTCTCCCTTAGAGATAGGGTGAGAAGCTCAGTCATCCGGGGAGAACTCAGAGTAGAGCCGCTGCTCCTCCACGTCGAGAGGAGCCAGTTGAGGTGGCTCAGGCATCTGGTTAGGATGGGACCCAGGATCCCCTCTGAGACTCAGAGGGAAACCCAGAGAAAGACCCAGGACACGCTGGAGGGACTAATGTTTCTCGGCTGGCCCCGGAGGAGCTGGCCCAAGTGGGTGGGGAAAGGGAAGTCTGGGCCTCCCTGCTGAAGCTGCTACCCCCGCGACCGAACCCCGGATAAGCAGTAGAAGATGGATGGATGGAAGTGCCCTGAGATGAGGTTTTTTTAATTAATTTATTTTTTTTATCGTTGCAATACAAGTAGAGATTTAAACTGATCTGAAACGTAACCCCAGAAAACACCCCAGTTCCTGCAGCCAACTCTTGTTTTCAGCTTAAAGAAATAAATAACACAAAGACCTTGCTCAGAAGACCCTCAGGAGGTAGAGTTTGAGGAGTTAACACTTTCCTGATGTATGCCGAAAGCTGATTGTTCATGGGTTTTACACACACATGCAGGAAGACTTGGAGCTGAAACCCAATTCAATAGAGAGCTTGTGTAGAGGTATAAGAAGTAGGATGATCTATGAGTGATAAAGAGTCTCTGGAAGTTGTTCTGCTGCAAAGTTTTGGACCGACTGTAATTAGAAAACAGAGAATTGGGTTTGAAAGACAAGAGGCAATACTCTAAGTATTATAGAACCAAAGCATCTATTACCATTTCTAATTACTGATAGGAAATTGCATGAGCCATAAGCCTGTGGTGGATGTTAGTGGATAGAAAATTGTGTCTTCTTGATTGCTTTTAACCTACTGACAAAGCATCACTTTTGCTTCCCAAATTTGGTAGCATTTATTTTTTTTAAAATCTGAAAACGCAAGTGTGAAACGTTGCTGAAATTTTCCTACCGTATTGCAACACTTTACATGTTTGTAAGTGAAAGTAATCGTGTATGTTTTTATCCCTCTTTAATCATTCATGTACATGATTCCAATGAACTCCAACACCCTCGTAGCTCCATCTGTGTGGAAGAATAGGGTTTCTAAATGTATTTCGTTTTTGCACATCTCAAACTTTGAATGGCACTTCACATTTTTCCACATACAAACATGCTCAGAATATACAAAGAAAAAAGGCACACTCTCTGCACGTTGCCCAAACTCTTGCACTCTTGCAGCTGCCTTTAATTAGGATCACATTTCAACCCTGACAGTTGAATAAGTGAGCTGTCTATTCTCAAGGCAAAAATAGCAGACTAATAAGTACTCAGCGTGAACACAAGAATCTGTTTAAATGCATCGACATTTACATTAACCATCCATTTTGCGCTCTGAAGTTGCATTGATTTCCCCCCCTCGATGTTCGATGGCGTTTCAATCAATGTTATTCACTTACTCATTAAACATCAAATTACCATTGACACAACCTGAAATCGAACATGCTTTTGTTTAAGAGGACTCTGTCTTGGGCTGTCGGCAAAACAAAACGATTTAGCTTTTTCTTTCCATTTAAATCCAAGGTTCTTCTTTTTCTTTTATATGAACATTCGTTGTCATGTTGTAATTGTGCATTTGGTGTATTAACGGTCAATAAAGACAAACAACAACGGTGCTATGAAGTGTTACTTTTTAACTTGTAATCCTTAAATTGAGCATTAACGCAATAATGCTGATACTCCTTTTACTCAAGTAGTGCAGCAACAATGCGTCTTCAAATGAGACCTTTTTATGACCTTCTATACTGTTAGGGGATTGGCAATCTGTCTGCCCAGTGCTGTCTGCAGAGATGCTGTTGTAACAACAGCAGTGGCAGCAGCTTAATCATAGACATCCACAGAGAGAAAAGAGAGCACCACAGCATGAGTAGAAACATATCAACGAAAGGGATATGGAGTGAAGGGGGGGAAGCCTTTTATCTGGCCATTACTTGCTCCTCTGTTCAGAGCAGCAAAATGAAACTAAGACGTATTGACTGAGACTGTTGATATGTTCATATGTGTTTTGTGTACAGTGGCAGACTAAGGGCAACAATATTATGCATACTTTTTCCTTTTAAATAATCCATATATAAAGAAAGAAAAATATCTTTGGCAATCCTTAGAGATTTTAATTCATCCTGATCAGACTCTAAATAATCTGCGTGGCAAACGTTTTAAACGAGGGTCATTCATGGCTACAGTACAAAAAATAGCACTTCTTTAATATGGGAAGATTTCTATCCGGTCTATACAGGGATTTGTTAAGCAAATTTAGAAAAACAGAAATATCATGAGATGGTAACCAGCCATATTCTATATTTTTTGGTCTATAATCAAGAGAGTAACGTCTTTCTTCGCCATAATTTCACACATAAATCTAGGCTGAGGCAGTACACTATAGTGCAGACCTTCAAAATTACATTCAGGAAAGGGCTAGGAACTGAGGCTATAAAACCACATTGCCTGTGAAATATTGTGCTCACAGTAAAAATGTAATTTTTCATCTTTTGCCCTGTGTAGGTAAGAATTAAATGTATCAACAAGAAATATGGGGTAGATTTTATTGGTCTTTGTTATTGCATGCCTATAGACGAAACCCTACCTAGGAACCATAGGAAGCAGACGGTGACTGTGCGTGAACTGGCAAATTGGAAACTGAAGGCTGAGACTTCATTATTACTCAGTCGTAAGGAGGCTGTGAAGAAAACCCCCAGCATCAAAATAACCAATCAAAAGTATTAAAAGCCAAGTCATAGGGAGTTCATTGTTGCATAAACAACTCGTTTGAAAGAATTATGAGTCAATTCAGTAAATCTCTCTCTTCAGAGGGATGTGATATTGCATCAACTGTGGAGAATCTCCCATCTCTGTAGGCCAGTCCCACGTTACACAGTTGGGAAAACTTAAGATGATAGGATTCAAAGACTAAGACTACTGAAGATATCTTTCATTTTTTTTCCCCCCACTTTAGGAGTTTATTTCGAGAACTCACAGCCTTAAATCCCTGTTCCATTTTTTCTGTTGTGCTGTTGCCTTACCACTTTTTCTGGATCAGCTTTAAGCAATTCTAATATGTCAAATCTGTTATTCTTTTTAATCAAATCCAGTAAGACCTGGGGCTGTTTTGAATTGTTATCCATCTTGAGTGGAGTCAGTTCTGGCTTGCATATTTGTGCTTTTGACTGCAAATGTGCACTGTGTTTTTAGGCTTGCAGCCAGGTTAGAAAATGTCCAATATTTAGAGTAAATTAAGTAAACCCAGCCATAATGGAATAAAAGTCATGTCCCAGTGACAGGGGGTGTTTTTAATTTTTTATAAATATAATGCTTTGCTCCATTGTATTCTTACTCTGACTCTTTTACAATAGAAGATGGTTAACCTATTCTTTCTTGCTGATGCGTTTAGTTTTTGTTTACACAGTGGAAAATGTGCAGTTTTCCCTGTCCTTCAGGGGTTTTCCCCAGGTATAAAACATATTATGGACAAGATGGGTAGATGCAAAACAAAGGTCTAACAGAGGAAGGATGCCTAGAAAAAAAGTTGCACAAATGCATTTCCTTCTAACTTTAATGAGAAGCTCAATTTACATTTTATGTTTTTCAACTTTTTCACATATTCTCTCATTACAACCACAAACTTAAATGCAATTTATCAGGGTAACATGCATTACACATTACAGGCCAACACAAAGTAGTGCATAATAACAAAGTTGTAAAATGATTAGAGTATTTCAACCCATGGGATGTCACCTTTTTCATAGGTCAGTCATTCAACTGCTGTGACTAGGGGAAAACTGGACATGAGGCTGAGAAGGCAAGCTGCTGGTTGTATGCCAGAGGAAGGAATATTGTATAGCGTATAATGCAGCCCATCAGGATCAGCTGATGGGAGTAGCATGGTAAACCCACAGTGAGCCACTGCTTCCTTTCCAACATGAAAAGCACTGACTAGAGAGCAAAACAATGGTGAATGGTCATCCCAAATGATGACCCCATGGTTGACCTCTTGGACACTGGGAGCCTAGAGCCAAGAACCAGTCTTAATCACCATGTCTTGTGTTGCATGTCAGTATTATATGAACATTCAGAGAGTACTTGATATTTAGTTTCTTATTGTGAAAGAGTATACTTCAATCAGCTTTGATCACTCTCTCTCTTGATGAGACCAGGTTGCTATTTTTATTTGAACCCTCCTCAGGCTTTGCTTGCTCTCCCCTCAGATTTGCTGACATACCAGATGATTAAAAGTTTCACATGTGTGGAATGTATTGCAAATGTATTGTTAATTCCTGTCTTAGCTTTGTTCCCTCGATGATCATGGCTTGATTAGAATCTTTATTGGTTCAGTTAGCAGATTGTAGTTAATCAGTCCTTTAGTATACACCACCTGCAACTCCTCCCTCTTTAGTTTCCACAAGTAATTCACACAACTTGTAAAAGGGCAATCAGGGTTCCTGCTCTGTGGCGGTGTATAAATCTAATATTCATAAACCCATACCATTGTGGGATAAATCTAATTCAGTGTATGGCAAGTTAACGACAGCGAAATCTTCCTACCGGTTAGCGTCGCTGGCACTTTAATATAACAGGTATAAATTCCTGATCACAGGCGGACTCTTCGTTGTAATTGCTGTGAACGCGAAGGTGTTTGGCAAAGAGATTAATGCAGTCTTATGCTGATTGTATGTCACACAGTGTGTCATAAGCTCAGCAAATTGATGCTGTTAAACATGACAGTAATTGCGGCAGACGTATAGCTTCACATTAAGATAGTTTACATTTTATTCACTCCGGTGTAAATCACGGAAGGGGGAAATAATTTTCTCAACCCGAGACCTGGATCGGCAAGCACTGTCGTGTCTTTATAGATCAGTAAACCCTAACCTCTTTTCACCGAGGTCCACAACACGGTATTGACTCAAGCAGTTCGAATGTTGGCCGGTTTGTGTGAATGAAATCAATCTCGGGTAAGACAGCAGGATATTCATGATGCATTTAATTTACAGCTTCCCCCGCAGTTTGCGAGCCTTTAAAACAAAGGCCGTTCCTGTTTTAGCTCACTCTTTGGCAAACTCTGCCAGCCCTATACAACTCGGTATTCTTATGGCTTACCCCCCTCATCCTTGCTCTTCCTGTCCATATCCATATGAGCAGACTCCATATATATCTTGGACTTAAACACCATAGGCGGCACTCATAAAGTTTAATGTTGGCTCTAACAAGATGTCAAGGTCGCGCTGCTGTAATGTTATAGGAAGCCCGCCTCCCTCGCTCTCTCTCTCTCTCTTGCTCTCAATGAGAAGTAATGAAGTTCTATTGGTCATAGTTGAGGAGGCCCATTGTTCAGCTCGGAGAGGGAACATTAATGGAATGGATTATTCACGACAGCTTGCTGAAAGGTTTATCACTCAGTCATACTGGAATATATTGTCTGCTCATGTCCCTTGTTGGTGCACCATTTCTGTTTTAGTGCTGTGCAGAAGTGCATCTACTACACACAACAACCAACACAGTGAGCGCATGCACAAAATGCTTTAGTTTGTGTTATTCCATGTGGGGGGTGTCAGGATTTCCTGGATGTTTCATAAAACTCAATATGGCACTGGGTTGTATTAGCTAAACTGTGCCTCAGAAAAGCTGCATAAATCCTGGAGTGAGGGTGAACACACCCAATTGCTAGGTTGTATTAAGTACAACTAAACCACAAGCTAAGTAGTCAATACAAGAACACCTGACAATAGACTTTTGTAAAATATTTAAATTTTTCTCTGTCTGTCTGTCTATCTCTCTTTCTTGCTCCCTCGCTCTCTTTTGGCCCTCAGGGCTGTTCACCTCCATAAGGCACTTAATGGAGGAAGTTTTTTGTGCGTCTCTGTGGGAAATTAATGGGTTTTGGTAGCCTTTGGTCAACTCTTTCCATTGCGCTCATTTTCAGTTTTTCTTCCTCATGTGCTCTGATTATTTTAATCAATACTGTTAATGGATGGTGCAAGAATGAGATTGAAGGGAAGTGCTAGTCTGAGTGTGAAGACGGCAAAGAGCCTAAGAGCATCTGTTTCTTGACACAGAATGCAGTGTAGCAAGTCTTACGGGTGTTTTTGAGTGTGTTGGTGTTTGTGTGTGGGCTTCTGAACCCAGAGCTTCCTGCTCCTAAGCACATGTACTGCCTGACCTCTTTACTTTGTTGTTGACTCGTCTCCTCATCCATTTGATCCCTCCATCTGTTACTCTATTCTGCCCGATCAAACTCCTTTCATTTACATATCTAGTTCTAACATTGCACCACATGTAAACCAGTGCTTTAAATCATATCTATTCTGCTTTCTTCTGTAATTTGACAAAATTTTACACATTTATTCAAATAAGAACCTTGTCACGTGTTATATATAACATGTGAGTCAATTAAACTCATTTGCAAACTTAAATTTCCATTTAATCACAGTGCATTGTCATTCATTCAGTCATTGTAGATGCATGCGTTTTTTGTAAAACATTTAATTGTTCATAAAAATCCAGTAAAACGTTTGTGTGTTGTCTAAAATCTTAGTATCTGACTATAATCTCATACATTTTTGCTAATACCCATACACAGCAGTTCACTTTGACAAAATCTTTTGACATTTGACCCCTAATTAAATCATGACTAAATGACATCCACTTGGTTAAATACAGTACTGCAGTTAAATAACATTTCTTAAAACTGACTGGGAAGATTATAGAGAGTAAACATGGTGGCACAGTTGGTAGCACTGCTGTCTTACAATTAAAAGGCCCTGGGTTCAAATCCTGGCCTCCATGGCATTTGCTTGTTCTTCCTGTGCATGCATGGGTTCTCTCCAGGTATAGCTGACTTCCTCCTGCAGTCCAAAAACACGTCAGTTAATTGGTTTTTCCAAAATCCCCTTAGGTGTCAGTGTGTGTGCATGGTTGTTTTTCCTGTGTCTCTGTGATGGCCTGGTGACCTGTCCAGGGTGTACCCCGCTCATTGTCAGCTAAAGATGGACATCCTCTCCCATAATCCCCCCGCGATCCTGGATGGATAAGTGGGTATTGTCAATGCATGGATATTCAAAAGCGTTATACAGTGTTTTAGGTATAAGTGTTATACATTGTCATCTTTAAAAATAAATGTGAATCTTCTTTCTCAACATAAGTTCTACCCCTATGCCTTATTTAAGGCACATGGGTAGCATTGCCTTACCCTTTGTTTCATCAGCTAAAAAAGTACATTTACGACATGTCAAGACATGTTTTTGTTGCGATTTAATTTGATTTATATTTGGTGCCTCTAAAGTGCTTTCACAGAAGGCTGAAAGGTTATTGTTTCAAAATACTTGTATTTGCTGTTAAATCAAAGGTCGGCATTTCATGGTTAAACGTGTGCCACTGTAAAGGTGTTGCAAGAAAAATGTACTTATTGCAAAAACATGTCTTGTATCTTGTGATGGATCGTTTTTTCTTTTTTTTTTAAACATTTTTCTTACTGATGTGTTTTTAAGAGGGGCCTTCTTGGTTATAGGGAATATAGAAAACTGCTCATCTGCGCAGCTTGACTTCATTTATAAAGATAAAATGGACCAAAAAAATAGAGCTTTCTGTTGTTCTCAGCACATATAGGAAAATGTGGCACCATACTACAACTTAAATTTGGAATCATGACTTTATTGACTGAGAGCACCATTTTTACAGTGTGTACAACAAAGAGGAAACTGACAATCTACCAACTTTTCCTCTCTTCATCTCATGTTGTGCAACTAATGACAAAATTGTTTTAATTGCTGCTTTTAATTGTAGCTGTTTTTTTTGCAAATTATTTGCTATAAAACTAGTGCATCTAGAAAGTTTTTCTATTTTTTTAGGAGTTGATGGATCTAAAAAGATTTTCCCAATGTATGACATGTATTCACCTGAAAAACCAAAATACCAAAATTACCAAAACTACCAAAATTGTCAGTTTATGATTGCTCTTGTAATCATGTTTCCTTTAAAATCCTGCATCAGTGCTTCTTCATTGGACTTCTGTTAATCGCCCTGTGGGCAGCTAAAGATAACCTCAGTCTCAGCCTCATTCCAACCTAAAGATGATGAGCTCTATTTAGCTTGGCCTGATTAACAGTTTTCATCTAGCTGGGACTCGTATGACCCGATCGGATTTCCAGGCCTGTGCCTGCATGGACATGTGTGTACTGAGTATATATGGATGAGTTTAGCGCTATTTGGATTCCCTGGTGAGAGATTTATGCAACGTGTTTTGTGTGCAGATGTATGCTTGCTTTCTATTTTGTGTCTGGAAACTAGTTGCACAATGCACAACACAAGAAAAGTCCCCTAATTTTGTATCAGGAAGATTGAAAAGATCTATTGCTTCAAATATACCTTTATATTTAATTTAAAGAATTTATCAAACTATTTATCTAATCTGGTTTGTTCCTTCTTGGTCAATAAGGCCAGATCATTGTTCGTCTTTAGTTTTTGCAAAGTCTAAGGTTGTACACAGTTCTCCATCAATTGTGTAATATTTTTTTTAATATTGTTTTCTGTAGTTTTTATGGGTTCAATTTTTTTTTCTCCTTTGTGACTTAATGCACAGCTCTTGATCAACCCTCAGACAATTAAAGGAACACTTTGAAAACACATTAGACCTCAGTTTGAAAAATAAATCATGCAGGATATCCATACTGATATGGGATGGCCAATGTGTTTGGGGGGGTCGGGGGGTATGCCACGTTTTTTTTTAAAATGATCAACCCACAGAGGTCTTAGAGAAAGTGAAACCGAAGAACTGTTGCTGCAGGGTAGTACGATTTTTCTGAAATGCATGCTCCTTATGAGATAGCAGGTATCTCCTCCCAGATCCTTAGGCATCTGAGGTACAACCTGGTGTTGGGTGGTCCTAAACATCATGTCCTGTCCTCACATTTTTGATTATTTATTTATTTATTTATTTATTTATGACAAATCATATTGTTTTTGCAACATTCACCAGCCTCAGTTCTGAGATATTAAAATCAATGTGTGGAACACCAAGTTGGTAGTTTAAAAAAGGACTCTTTCCTTTCCTGTGCCCCTATATTCAATTCAATTCAATTCAATTTTATTTATATAGCGCCAAATCATGAAACATGTCATCTCAAGGCACTTTACAAAGTCAAGTTCAATCATATTATACAGATTGGGTCAGATTATACAGATTGGTCAAAAATGTCCTATATAAGGAAACCAGTTGATTGCATCAAAGTCCCGACAAGCAGCAGTCACTCCTGGGGAACCGTAGAGCCACAGGGAGAGTCGTCTGCATTGTACATGGCTTTGCTGCAATCCCTCATACTGAGCAAGCATGAAGCGACAGTGGGAAGAAAAACCACCCATTAACGGGAAGGAAAAACCTCCGGCAGAACCGGGCTCAGTATGAACGGTCATCTGCCTCGACCGACTGGGGTTACAGAAGACAGAACAGAGACACAACAAGACAGACAAACAAGCACAGAAGCACACATTGATCTAGTAATCTGTTCTACATTAGATGGTAGTAGCGGGTGAGCCGTCTTCTCTGGATGATGTCACAGTTAACAGAACGCCAGACCAGGTGTACCTACTATGAAGAAAAAGAGAGAGAGCAAAAAGTTAAAAGCTGAAATGACGACAGTCATTTCAATGTAATACAATGCAAAACTGGAGAACAGTAGACTGAAGAACAGTAGAAATCAGTAGAGTGAGAAAATTAGACCCTGATGTCCTCCAGCAGCCTAGGCCTATCACAGCACAACTATAGAGATAGCTCAGGGTATGAGCCACTCTAACTATAAGCTTTGTCAAAAAGGAAAGTTTTAACATTAGTCTTAAAAATAGATAGGGTGTCTGCCTCACGGACCAAAACTGGGAGTTGGTTCCACAGGAGAGGAGCCTGATAGCTAAAGGATCTGCCTCCCATTCTACTTTTAGAGACTCTAGGAACCAGCAGCAGACCTGCAGTCTGAGAGCGAAGTGCTCTGTTAGGAACATACGGGGTAATCAGAGCTCTGATATATGGTGGAGCTTGATTATTAAGGGCTTTATACGTTAGAAGGAGAATTTTAAATTCTATTCTTGATTTAACAGGAAGCCAATGAAGGGAAGCTAAAATTGGAGAAATATGATCCCTCTTGTTGATTTTCATCAGAACTCTTGCCGCAGCATTTTGAATCAGCTGAAGACTTCGAACTGCATTTTGTGGACTTCCTGATAGTAAAGAATTACAATAGTCCAGCCTTGAAGTAACAAATGCATGGACTAGTTTTTCAGCATCACTCCTGGACAGAATGTTTCTAATTTTGGCGATATTCCGGAGGTGAAAAAAGGAAACTCTGGAAACCTGTTTAATATGGGATTTAAATGACATGTCTTGGTCGAAAACAACACCAAGATTTTTAACTTTATTACCAGAGGCCAAGTTAATGCCATCCAGATTAAGGGATTGATTAAGAACTTTATTTTTTGAAGACTCTGGCCCAAAGATTACAACTTCTGTCTTGTCAGAATTTAAATGCAGGAAATTTAAAGTCATCCAGCTTTTGATGTCATCAAGACATGACTGTAGTCGAAGTAACTGATTGGATTCATCAGGATTTATGGATAAATATAGCTGAGTGTCATCAGCATAACAGTGGAAATTAATCCCATGCTGTCTGATAATTTTGCCAATCGGAAGCATATATATAGTAAATAGAATTGGTCCAAGGACTGAACCCTGTGGTACTCCACAAGTGACCCTAGAGTTTGAGGAAGATTTATTATTAACATGAACAAACTGGAATCTGTCCGACAGATAAGATTTAAACCAGCCTAATGCTTTTCCCTTAATCCCTACAGTATGCTCAAGTCTTTGTAGGAGAATATTGTGATCAACTGTATCAAATGCAGCACTGAGATCTAACAGGACAAGTATAGACACAAGTCCATTATCTGAGGCCATGAGAATATCATTAGTGACCTTCACCAGAGCTGTTTCAGTGCTATGATGAGCTCTGAAGCCTGACTGAAACTCCTCAAGTAGGTCATTACTTTGTAAATGTTCACATAGTTGATTAGCAACTACTTTCTCAAGAATTTTAGATAAGAAAAGAAGATTAGATATAGGTCTGTAATTTACTAACTCATCTTGATCAATAGATGGTTTCTTAAGTAAAGGTTTAATAACAGCTACTTTAAAAGCCTGTGGTACATATCCATTTACCAAGGATACATTAATCATGTCTAAAATAGGACCACTGATCAGAGGGAATACCTCCTTAAACAACTTGGTTGGGATTGGGTCTAACATACAGGTAGAAGGTTTAGATGAAGCTAAAATTTTAGATAGCTCAGAAAGCTCTACTGCTTTTAAACAGTTCAGACACTGCGCAGGTTCTAAGGATTCCTCCAATGCTGCCTCACTTACTGAGGATGAGGTAATCATGTTTGGGAGGATGCCAATTATTTTATTTTTAATGGAATCAATTTTATTTATGAAGAATCCCATAAAATCATTACTGCTAAGAGCTAAGGGAATGGATGGATCAACAGAGCTGTGGCTCTGAGTAAGTTTGGCAACTGTACTGAAGAGAAATCTAGGATTATTCTTATTCTCCTCAATTAATGATGAAAAATATGCTGCTCTAGCTCTGCGAAGGGTCTTGTTATACAACAATAGACTGTTCTTCCAGATTAGGTAGGATTCCTCTTGGTGTGTAGAGCGCCATTTTCTCTCCAATTTCCTAACATTGTGCTTCAAGGAACGCAGCTCTGAATTAAACCAAGGAGCCAGCTTCCTGTGAATAATCACCTTCTTTTTCAAGGGAGCTACATTGTCTAATGCAGAACGCAATGACGAAGTCATACCGTTTACAAAGACATCTATTTGTGAATTGGAAGAAACAACATTGCTGCTATCTGCAGGGCATTTCTGCAATACGGAGGATATTAAAAAGGGGACAGACTCTTTAAGTTTTGATACAGCATTATCCGATAAAGATCTACTATAATGGAACCCTCTTTTGGGGGTGGAGAACTCAGTTAGATTAAACTCAAATGTTATTAAAAAATGATCAGATAGGACAGGGTTGTGAGGAAATACTGTTAATTCTTCACAATCAATGCCATATGTCAGAACAAGGTCTAAAGTATGGAGCCGAGAGTGCGTCGGTTCATGCACATTTTGAGCAAAACCAATTGAATCTAGGATAGTTTTAAAGGCTACACTAAGGTTATCACATTCTGTGTCAACATGGATGTTAAAATCACCCACTATAATAGCCTTATCAGTATTTAACACCAAATCAGATAAGAAATCTGACAACTCATCCAAAAACTGAGTGTAAGGGCCTGGTGGACGATACAAAACAACAAACAGAAGAGGTTTTATTGCTTTGCAGCTTGGATGAGGGAAACTGAGGGTTAAATGTTCAAAAGAACTGTAGTTATTAATTGGCCTGGGACTAATTAATAAATCAGACTGAAAGATAGTTGCCACTCCTCCTCCTCTTCCCACAGATCTGGGAATGTGGAAATTTGAATAATTGGAGGGAGTTGACTCATTTATACTAACGTAGTCCTCTTGTAGCCAGGTTTCTGTGAGACAAAACAAATCAATCTGTTTATCAGAAATCAATTCGTCAACTAACAAAGTCTTTGGAGGGAGAGACCTTATATTTAATAGACCACATTTAATTGTTTTATTTTTAGGTTCAAGGTGAACCGTATTGATTTGTATTAGGTTTTTATGATTTGTTCCTTTTAGATAAGTTTTTGATCTGTTAAGTTTTGGCCGTGGGAAAGACACCGTCTCAATAGGATAATGGATGGGTAACAGTACAGAAGCTGCAGAGAGGTGTGTTAAACTACGGCTTATTAAGGAGCAGGAAAACTGCTGAAATGCAATTGACTAGGCATCCTTGGATAACTCTTTACCAAGCATGATCAAATGTTTGTGATGTTATTGTATTATTTATATTAAATCGGACTGTATGTAATTTTGATTTGAACGGGAAGGATGTTGATTTGAGCTTCGTGAGAACTTAACTGAACCCTATGATTGGATAGAAGTTGGGGCTTTTTGTCCTGCAAATTTCAATAAGATAACATTTGTGAAATGGTGCTATGTGAACAAATTGAGGTGTATTAAATTGTGTTAGGAATGATAAAATACCATTACTCAAGATAGTGTGCCAAATATTCTGAAGTTGTCTTGCTTTTTCTAGTCCAAAATATTATTATTTTAACCAATGCTGTGGTGATCCTGAACAAATGAAGAGCTCATTGTGATGCTGGAAGACGGCAATGAGAACTAATTCAGACAGATGGCAAAAGCGACAGACTAAAAACAGAAGAGGGAGGAGAGAATGATTTATAGTCTGAAAGGCAGATCATCAACTGAGGGGTAGAAGGAAAACAGGGTTGCATATCAAGCTCAGAGGGTGGTGCAAGTTTGTGATTCATGAGCCAGCAGTTTCACGAGTCAAATGTTTTACCTCTAGCTGCCGGAAGAAAAAAAAACTTGGGTGAGTGATGGCAAATAAATCGAGAGTCAAGTAGGCAGGAGATGAATTGAAAGCAAATTTCCAGTTCCTGTTTGGGTCAGATTCAAAGAGTCTGTAGACATTGAACAGGGTCATAGAAAAGATGGAAGGAGCGAAAGGTGACTTTTGACAGCATAAAGGAAAAAAGGACTGGACACCTACACCATGAGCTTCACTGCATAATGCATGCGGTGTGATTTGGAGCATGTAAACTGTCTGTGAATCTTTTATCACAGCGAGCTGACCAAGTGATACCATGTGGGGGAGAGAGGGAAGAAAAGTTGAGAGTGGACAGAGCGACAGACATGTCCATGGAGGAATGTTTTATTTAATGTGTGCATTTGTTTGTGTGTTTGCTGTGGTAAGGTAGACTCTTATTGTAAGACGGGTCACAGATCTTGTGGTTAAAATCTTTCAATGAAGGCAGAAGCAGGTCACTGCACAGCAAGCAAGTGAACTGAAGAATTTTACAAAGCATCTATTGAATGGATGCTAGTTATGGATTTATATAAGACGTGCATGTAAAGGACACAACTCCTGCGTGTGTAGAATTACTCTACATATATGGTCAATAACTGTAGTGGAAAGGCCAAAATCTGCATTAGTGTTGACCAGAATAAGAAAATGTTATTTTAACTTTCCATTATTGTAGAAATGTACAGATAAAACAAGTGTTGCAACACCAAGAAACACACATAGGAAATGGCAGCACAAACAACTCTGTCAAGTATTTATGGAATGTATCTGAACTTCTGAATTTGAGATTTTTTTTGCAAAGAATTTTAAATAATCTTAACTAATCATCATACAGTGAGAAAAGTGGTAACGTGTCTTTTTATACATGTGTGTAAACATCTGGTTTCGTGTGTGTGTGGCATCTCGGAGTTGTGATGACTTTGCAGCGCAATCTCCAAAACATCATTGGCAGTGTGGCTTAGCAACGGTATCACTTGTGCGCAACAGTTAAGCAGGAGCATTAATTATTTACTTGTTCATGTTGCACCAATAAAATAAAAGGCAGATATGAATTGGCATGGAAGGGTATACTGTTATTAACAGATAAACAATCCGATAATAACAGTATACCCTCAATGAAGCCACAACTTTTTTTCATATCTTATTTCTGAAATATGAAACCTCCAGCTAATAAAACCACAGGTTGTTTTGTGACAAACCTATTCATCACCAACACACACAGTACTGTGATCTCATTCAGCTATGCCACAGCATCTCCTCTCCTCGAGTTGTGCACTAGAAGGAGGTTGATAACCACTGACCTGCCTGCTGACCTGGCACAGCCTCTGTCTCAGAGCCATTCAAGTTTGCATACAAACGTGCCACGAAAAGCATGAGAGGTTCCCTAAAGAGCCATTTCATGGTGGAAGAGGACCTCTGCTGTTTGTAGATACAGCATAGAGGTATATTTCTGCAAATGATGATAAAAACTCTTATTTTCATATGAATCTACACACTGCAAATCTAATTATTTTTCAAATAATCAGATAATGCCTTTGATCCTGGCTCTCCACTCTTTGCTGAGCCCCCTGGAGCCACAGCAGAGCTACACCCAGATGCTTTTTGTGGATTATAGTTAAGCTGTGAACACAATCATGCTGGACGTTCTCGGCGCCAAACAGAACACCCTTGGCCTCGCTCCTCTCACATGCCTGGATAAAGGACGTTTTAAGCAAGCGGTCCCTGACTTAGACTTGGCCCCCACCTTTCCTCAATGTGCAAATTGAGTGCTGGCTCCCCACAGGGCTGTGTGCTGAGCCCCCTCCTGTACTGTCTCTACACATGGGGACAACCTCATTGTAAAATTCACTGACTACACCACAGTGGTTGGATTAATCTCAAATGGAGATGAGGCAGCCTACAGAGAGGAGGTCCTGAAACTGACAGCCTGGGATTCTCAGGAAGAACAAACTGGACTCCAATCTACCTGCTCATCGATTGAGAGCCTGCTGACATACGGTTTTACGGTGCGGTATGGCAGCTGCACTGAGGCAGGGGAAGTCTTCAGATGGCAATCAAGATACCACAGAGGATCATTGGCTGCATTCTGCCCTCCCTGACATACATCTCCACCTCCTGCTGCCTCAGCAGAGCACACAAGATCACAAAGGACAGCTCACACCCTGACTATTGACTGTTTGACCTGTTGCCCTCCAGGAGGCGCTACAGGTGCATGAGATCGAAAACCTGCTGGCTCATTTACTGACCCCTACAGTTACTCTCCTACCCCGACAGCTTCCCCTAACAGACTTCCCTTCTACAAAACACTGTGCGACAAATTCTTATTCATTTGTGTATGTGTGTGTCTATCTATCTATCTATCTATCTATCTATCTATCTATCTATCTATCTATCTATCTATCTATCTATCTATCTATCTATCTATCTATCTATCTATCTATCTATCTATCTATCTATCTATCTATCTATCTATCTATCTATCTATCTATCTATCTATCTATGTATCTGAGAATATGTTGTTGCTGCGCATTATAACAAGCAAGTGTAAGAAATTGATATTTGTACGATATACTTCAAAAACCTGTAGGGCAAGCCGGATAAATTTTCTTCAGACTCTTCTGTCGTTACCGTTTTGAACCTCGTTGCTCTTCAGGGTCGTTGCGACAGAGTAATGGAGCAAAGCAGAAGTCTTCGGTTACTAAATCATCACAGAGTTTCCCCCTGAAAGTAAAAAAAAAAAAAAAAATTACAAATTCACGAATAAAGCGTCTCATCATGCTGTCGTTTTTGCTGATTATCGAGCACATGACTCATCCTTTTTGCGCAATTCAGCAGTGCAGGAATATGACACAGGGTTATATCCTGTTTTCGCAAGAACTAACTCAATTCATTTTTTATGGACCATTCAAACTAAATATTATTGTCATTAAAGCATCAATGTGTTTAACCCTGATTTAAAGCCATTTCTCATTGGAGGTCTTTAGATATTCATGTTGTTCAGTTTTTGATTAAATTTGTTTTACGTGAGATGTGCTTACATTTCAAAGGTCTTTAAACCAAACCTTGAACATCTAAGAGAAATGTCTTGGCAGGGGAATTCAGTGAATTATGTTCCCCTCTGCTGCATTGGTGCCCTTAAGTAAAGCACTTAACCTTCAGCAGTTCTGGTGGAGCAACTCAGTGGCCCACAAAAGACGACTGTGGGCTGATCCTAAGTTTGACTGTTTGCAGATGTAAACAAACCATGAAGAACTGCTGCAGTAGATCGCCTTGTAAAGAGGGTAAGGTATTGTAGAAAAAAAGCAGACATTCATGTGACATGAAGAGGAATTTTGACAAGTGTCTCTGCTACTGCAGCATATAACGCAGTAGAAAAACACCCAGTGCCTCCTAGAGGGATGTCTTTCAGTGCTTTAATAAATGTTTTGTTTGGACTGGAGTTTAGCAGACTTAACTGATAGATATAAGGCATTGTAAAAGTTTTCATTCCCTTTTTAAACTTTTTTTTTTTTTTACATGCATCACATTTATATTCTTAAATTTGAGTCCGGTAGAATTAGGGTTTCACAAGATCGACCAGCCAGCTGCATGTTTTAGAAATGTAAACAGACCAGAATTTCTGATGAGAAACCCACGCACATCAGATCTATAATTAAGATTAAAGCAATTACTTGCATAACAGGAAAGCTGTTGTAGAGTTTATTTGCCAATGTTTTGAAAAGAAAGGAAAGACCTCTGACACAGAATTTATGCCTTGTGCTGATGTCAATGCCACACTGCACGTCTTGTCATGCCGCTGTCTCAGCATAATTTCTAAAAGCTCAAAAGCGGTGCATAATTTCGCCATCTCCGATTGTGATTTTTTTGTACGGCCAGAGGCAGCTCGGGAGGGGGCTCTGTTTTTCTTGTTCATGAAGATGTTTTGTGAAAGAGGCTTATGTTAGAGGCTTTGAGACTGTAGCAGGAGGACCACTTTCCATTTTGACAGCCCCTTAACATACAGACATGGTTACAATAGAAGAGTTTAGATCCAAGCATATAAATGTTGAATAGCTCAGTCAGTTGTCAGGTATTTGGCAAGATCCCCAAAATAGCTCAGTCAAACTCAGACATTGAGTTTGACTGAGTTAGACTTTTTTTTGTTTTTTGTTTGTTTCTTACAAATAAGAGTGTGCAAAAATGTCGATCTCGTGAAGTCCAAAACTTGTAGATTGATAGCCCAAAACATTTGTGGCTGCGATGGGAGCAAAAATGGTTGTAGAAAATGTTGATTCAAGGGGCTGTGTACAAATGGACTCTGGCCTTTTCAAACCTAAGTACTTGACTGAATGGCTATATTATTCTGATTGTAATTTACTTGTACTGTAAATTTTATTTAATTGTAATTTACAAGATGTAGACTCTTTATCCCTGAGGTGACTTTTGAAGGGATTTGGCTGCACTTGATTTTATTTATGGGTATCAAAATAAATGGGCCTGAAAACTAATGCGTATCAAACCTTTTAGATAATTTTTAATACAAAGCATATATATTTTTCTTTTCACAATTATACACCAATTATGGTTAAGGTCTATCCCATACAATCCCCATTAAACGCACTCCAGATTGTGGTTTGTGATAACTTGACAGAATGTGTCATGTGTAAGGCTGGCTCAAACCCAAACCCAAACCCATGTGCTTTCTTGGATTTATCTTATGGTTTTGTTTATTTTAAATAACTTATTGGATTTCACTGTCATGTGCTGTGCTGAAGAGAAAATTACATGAAGACATTTATACAACGGATACTCTGATTTTACATATTGGAAACATGTCAAAGCCTTGCTCTCACTTGCCTGAACCTCTGGTTTTGCAATGAATCGGTGAAAGAGAAAACCAGATACCACTTAGTTAGTTGATTGTACTTGTGCATTTAAAAAAAAAAAAAAAAAACAGAAATAGGTCAGGTACAAATAACATGGTGAAGAATGCTTGATTATTCTACAATGCAACTCAAGTTTAATTCAGCACGCTGCAGTGACTCAACTCTTACTCTCTGTATAATCACCTCAGGTGAAGCAGCTGTTTCTATGCTCTCAAGAGGTTTTCTTATTGTTTTATACAAAGAAGAACAGGACCGCTAGAGTTAGAACCACAAGAGCCAGAGAAGACAAATTATTCATAATAAAATATGGAAATTCAAAGACGAGACAAAAAAAATCATGAATGGCTGGAAACTAAAATAGTGCAGTTGGTCTGGGAAAAAAAAAGGAAAGTTCTTATTGAAGCTCACTTTCCAATTAGCTACAGATTATAGAAACTGGTGGAACAAATGAAACAAAGCATTCTGTTTGTCTGGAGATCTAGAGGAACATGTGAAGCAGCACATTTACTTTTTGATCTTGTTTTAATACTCAACTCATTGAACAAAACAACGTTGTGGCTTTTTATAGCCATGCAATACCAGGGATTAGGGCCTCATGATAATATTAACTATTTGTGTTTTGATGTTTGAGAGATTGCTGATGTTGATCCTGTGTTTATAGTACGCAATCAGAATGAGTGAGTGATGGAGAGTCAACATTTGTTGTAAAGATGTTGAATTTGAATACCCATTCACCTATACATATGATCTTTTTCCCCAGTGCTTGTGTTTTGAACGTTGGGTATCCTTCATGTGAAATTGTTGAGATTTTATTTTAGTTGCACAACATTTTACCCCCATTCATTTTTCAGCTTAGATGGCAATTGTTTCATTTGATCATTTATTTGATCATTCATGTGTTGTTATGATGCTATGGAACATAAGCATACAGAAATATTTATATTTGCATACTGTCCAATGAAACAAATAGAAATAAGGTAAAAATGTATCCATTAAGCAACATTTTTTTCTTTTTTACAGAGCCCAAATAGCAATGCAAGCTGTTCGAGTTCACATGCTGTTTTCTTTTGCATCTGTAATTTGG
Organism: Fundulus heteroclitus; assembly: GCF_011125445.2. NCBI lineage: Eukaryota > Metazoa > Chordata > Actinopteri > Cyprinodontiformes > Fundulidae > Fundulus > Fundulus heteroclitus. The sequence goes on from NC_046372.1 coordinate 6,762,623, forward strand.
GAGGAAGAGAAAGGTTCAAGGTTGAGTCAGAAAAATCAGAGCCTCAGTGTGGGAGGGTGAATCTATGTCTTAAGAGAGAAGAGCAAGGCAAGAGAAAGAATAGAGGATGCAGGGAAGATAACAGATTTTGTACTACACAAAGATGAGGAGGATGGAAACGATGAAAATATGGGATTTAAAGGCCTAGCCTGAAAAGACAAAGGAGTGAGGGGATCAGACAGAGAAATTGAAAAAAGATTTAGATGTAACGTATAAGTGAAGGGAAGAAGTAAGGATGAGTGCAGCCTCAGGTTGATTGTCAAGCTGTTGTGTAAGAAGTGCTATCTTTGTGATGAAGTGCTGATAGATGGACTAAACAGTGGCATGAAAATGGAAAGCAGAAAGTATAAGAGATCTCCAGCAGAGGGCCATAACCTTGTCTTTAAGTCTTGAGAGGTAAAAGTCTGTTTCACAGGCATCGCTTTGCCTTAATTGTTCCTCTGCTTATTTTCCCTCGGATTCCCTGCCCTTCTGTTCTCACCTTCCCGCAGACCAAGTATAGAAAAAAGATGACTTTGTTGTTCTTTTTGTTTAATACAAGCTTCTACCGCTGCCTGGGTATTGGACATGAAATTAAATCCTGTTGTGCAGCCCTGCCCTCTCTCTGATGAGTTGCGTGATTATACAGTATGTGCTGGTCGACAAAAGCTATTATCCACAAAACCCAAGGTAATACCGCTGGTGTTCTGCTGGGAAAGATTGCTGTAAAGAACTAACTCGCACACTAACAAAAAAGGTTTAGAGCTGGTACAGAAAATACACAAATCTCCATTCAGTTTTGTGTTCCAGGCACAATCTTGTACTAGCACACAGATAATGTCACAGTATCTCACAAAAGTGAGTAAACCCCTCACATTTTGGTAAATGCGCTATTATATTTTTCACGAACGCTGAAAATGCAATGTGAAATAGTCGGTGTACAGCAACTGTAAATTTGCGGTTCCCTCAAAATAACTCAGCACATAGTCATTGAGTCTACACTGCTGGCAACAAAAGTAAGCACAGCCCTAAATTAAAATGTTCAAAATGTCCATAATTAGCCATTTTTACCTCGCCAGCGTCATGTGACTCATTAATGTTGCTAGGTCTCAGGTGTGAATGGGAGCAGGTGTTACATTTGGTGTCATTGCTCTCAAAGTCTTTCAAACTGGTCACTGGGAGTTCAACATGGCACCTAATGGCAACAAGCTCTTCAAGGAGCTGAAAAAAAACAGTTATTGCACTACATGAGGATGACTGAGGCTACAAGAAGGTCCTGAAATAGGACTCACAGACCATCACACAACCACCATCGTCTGTGTCTGTCGGTACTTTTAAAATTTTTATTATAATCCCCCCCTCCCCCCCCCCCTCCCCTTGAAATGCAGTGTCATTTCAAAGACAGATGGAATAGGAGAAACACCTTTTCTCAAGAGTGCTGGGGATTGTTGAGCTCATTTATAGCAAATGGAAGCCTTGGAGTTCTCCTACTTTGACATTTTTATCTGGGATTTTTTTCTGGAAAAGACAACAATGCTATTTTAGAGCCAAATACTCCTGGGAAGGTTCACCACTATGCTGTTTTACGTAATTTCTGAGTTGGAATCCTGACTGGGTCAGGAAGGGCATCCAGCACAAATAATGGCAAACCTGCGTGCAAGTTGAAGTGACTTGCTGTGGTGAGCCCTGAATAAGGTAGCAGCTGAAAGGACTTTCTCTCTCTGTAGTGTTTCACTGAAGTTTCAAAGGTGTAAAATGGCTTTGTTACCTTTGGCTGGCTGAGAGATTTCCATAATTTATCTGTTCTTGAATATATGTATATCAGAGCATGTTGTGTCATTTTTTTGTGGTCTTTTAGCCTACTTCGTGTTGTCTTCAACATTTATGCTGGTCCCTTTTCACCCCTTTGTTAGCTATAAAATTATATCAGCTGATCAATGATCTAACAAGGGTGGCGAATGTTTTTATTTTTAATTTTTATGGTTTATTGTTAGCTTGGATAGCTTTTTTTCTCTTTAGATATAATATTAAAAACTGCATTTTTCTTTGTTCATGTTATCTTGATCTAATATTAGAATGTGCTTGTTTTGAAACCTAAGTGTGATAAAAGAACAAACACAGAAAAAGCTGTTAGGGGTGAGATGCTTTTTCACAGCACTGTAGTTTGTCAAGCTGACCGTTGCCCATGATGATTACATTTTTATGAGCATTGCTCCCACTACAGATACTGGTGGTGGTGTCATACCGGGCTTCTAGTGGAACATGCTAAGATTATGTAGGAATTGCTTTCTCTTCCATTAATTTGACATATGGGCTATTTAGGAAACCGTTTATGCTTTCAGTATATAGTGATTCCCACTGTACATGGATAACCTTCCGTACAATTGTTAAACTGAGCTACTAGATCCCATGTTCTCACATAAATATGCATTATTGTGTTATACTTTCAAGGACATAACAGTAATGAACAAAATGACTCGTGCAGTTTACTCAAATTATAGCTAGTGCTCTTTTAATCCCATAACATGGCTTTAGATGGCCAATATTGTGCATTTCTGATTACATGGTTGTGCAGTTGAGTTGGCATATGTGCATTTTTGCCGTGCATAAATGCCACGGTCTGTGTCTATGTACACGGCTTGCATGTCGGGAGCTCTCCTGCCTCGTTGTAAGTCACATGCCAGGAATCTAACAAGAGCGTCACATGAAGTGTGTCGCCAGCTCCCGAGTAAGTAATGACAACATAAAACAAGTTTATAGCGATGCTATTCACCCAAATGGGTAAGGAGAGTGCACACACAAAGATGTGTAGAGATATATGTCACCTTGTGAAGCATTGATCATGCAATTTTTTTTCCCGCTCCCGTCCAGATGGGATTAAAAAAAGGCTGAAGCGTGCAAAGGGGTTACTAAGAAGAGTTTCAAAAACCAAAAATGAATGGGAGGTCTAAGAGTGTAAAAGGGACATCATTTATGCTGGACGTATGAGGAAGAAAAAAAAAGTAATATGGAGTGAAGCCTGCTGCCCATCTAGCTCTGCTCCATGAAGTTAATAAACTGCACAAGAGCAAAGCATCATGGGTCATAAATCATTCCAAAATGGGAAGAAAGAGAGGTAGAGTGATGAGGATGGTAGGGGGGCACAGGGCAGAAGGATGCAGGTCAAGGTTGACATGAGGAGAGGAGGACTTGAAGGGAAGAAATGGGCATTGGATATTAAAGTACAAGCAGTGAATGGCCTAGATATTTGCCGACCTTGTCCTCATTGGCTACTCTGCTGGCTGCCTTCCTTTTAGATGGCAGATGAAGTAAGTTTGGAAGGAGTAAAAAGAGAGAAGCAGATGCCAAAGTAGAGGAAGATACTAAAACTGTATGGGGTGGGGGGGGGGTGGGGGGGTCATGTTTGCATGTCCTCATCTGAGTGCACCCCACCATCTCGCCTCCCAGCCTCTCTGACTTTGACATAGATTAATTGGCTTCTATAACTCTGGGTAGAGTGCCAGTTGTCTGTGTAATCAGCAGCAAAGTGTGAATGGAGGGAAAATTAACATTAAATTGCATATCATGCTCTGGGTCTAGGTGTATGGCAGCTCACTTAATTTTACAGAGTAAGAACAGCATGAGGCACAGATGTTTCATCCCATCATGGACAATATTTTAAATTTATTTCTTACTATTAATTACAAAGGGCTTTTAAAAACCTTTCCTGATCTCCCCATGGTACTTTATTAGCAAATGACGCAATTTGGTCATTGTCCTACTTCTGTTTTTTTTTTCTCTTTTTGCCCTTGTAATTAGCTCTCCACTTTCCTGTATTGGACTCTGTAACACCAGATAAATGGAAACATGAGATAATGGCTTTTTTGTCTGTTCTTTTGTTTGGAAACAATTAAATTCCAAATTACACAACTTAGCTTTAATCATAAAGATATGTCCCTGATGTTTAGAAGATGCTAAGATGTTTAGAAGTAGTAATGTTCCATCTTAGTGTTATGAAGTAAACAAACTATATATAGAAAAACAAGACAACAAACTGATGAAATAAATATCATCCTCAAAATCAACAATTTAAAGGGTTTGGATGTTATTCAAATTAACTTTCATTTTAGAATGTTATTGGGATATTTTAAAGGGGATGTATCATGCTTTTTAATGCCTTTCTTTTTCACATTGAAGTCAATATAAAGTGTGGTCAATATAAAGTGAAACTGCAATGCTTTGGTGTTAATTCCTCTGTATTGTTGCCCCGCAGGCCCTCTTTTACCCCTGTTCTGGTGTGCGTCTAAGAGCAACTCTTTTTGTGTGGTCTCTTTAAATGAAAAGGAGGCACTTCACACTCTGCCCCCATCCAGGTCGCACAGCGTTTCACTCCACCCTGTTCGGCCATTGTTGTAGCATACTGGGGGACAAATGTAAAAGGTTAACACACCCACCAATTAAACATTTTGACTCATCCACTTGTAGCTTTGGCATCCTTGAGCTTGAACTACAAAATTGTGGCCAAAACCCCCCAAAACAAAACCAATTTAAAAAAAAGGCAGATTCACGCAATTGGTAAGCCGGAAGTCCATGAGAAAAATATATCTATGCAGTAATTGGACTGACAAAATTGAACATTTCTACACTCCCAGAGACTCTTAAATGTGCAACAAAAGCTTTTGGCAACCAGTTAATTTCATGGAGGCAATTAACTAATCAAAATCTGACTACTCATGACATTCTCCATACCACAAAAAAAATATTATTTTACCCTGAAATTTAGCCTGTTAAGTCTCCATTTTTATCACACAAGAAAAGAGAGAGGTATTGACAAATTTACAAAATGGAATGGTTTCTATCTTTCTTTACCTACATTCTCGTTTAGTCCAATTTAGGCAGTCTGAGTGTTACCATGACTGGTTTATTACAGTACAGACTGATGGAAACAATGTGGCTTCTATGGTTTAAATAGAGCCATCAATATATACAGTGTACTTATTGCGAAGATTGTGTTAAGGTTTGTTTCTGTTTCGGGTAATAACTTGCGGCACGTGTGCATATGTTTTGGGTATGGATATGGACAAGACACATTAATTTTAATATTTTTCCCAAGTTCATGCCAGTGCAATAAGTGGACATAAAGGGGAATTGGCAATGCCAGCTGAGTTATTTGTATGTGTGTTCTTGTACTTGCAGCTGAGCAATAATTTGTTTTGATAATTTTACTACTAAAGTGAGGACTGAAAAAAGGTCCTCGCTTTTTTCTGGTCCAGGGGTTGGGTTTCGGACTAAGGTGTCAATTAGGCGTAGGTATAAACCCCCAAAGGTTAGGGTTAGGGTCAGAATTAGGCCATAGAAACGCTTGAAGATGAATGGAAGTCAAGGCACGGTCCTCACTATGTACATTAAACAAGGACGTATGTTTGTGCAGTGGTGGAGGGTTGTTGAACCTCTTCGCAATAAAGTATGAAACCCTGTGCACGTTTTTCTCCTCTGTCTGCAGATGCTCTATGAGATTGGACAAGCCCAGTCAAAGCCGTGCGGGATAAATTTAGCTCGTGCTAACACCCTTGGAGGCCTCTTAATAATTGAGAAGGCATCTGCTCCAATTAATGTGGCCCTCTAAATGGAATCCCTATTTAAATTTTCTCTAACTGGGTCACTCTCTTTCTCACTCTTCTTCTCCATCTCTCTCTCTCTGCGGTGTTGTAAAAAAGAAAATGAGCCGCCTTCTTCTTTTAAATGGTTTTTAAGGTTTCTGAAACATCAGCTTGGATGTTTTGCCTGAGGTCTCATGGGCACACACACATGCATACAGGCAGTGAAAAAGTTTGGACAGATTTTTCATGTGGGCCTCTTTTTGAACGAGAAAGAGGAGGAATCTAGAAGTTCTTTGAACTCTAATTTGGTTGAGAGATCTAACTTATTACATCAAAAATTGGAGGGAGAAATTACCTTTTGGCCTTATTATGACTGTAAGCAGTTTCACAGCTTACCTTCTAGATTTTGATTAGTCACAGCCCGCTAGTGCTTAAATTGGATAAAACCTTGATCATCATGTTTGACACAATTTTATTGCTTATTCAAGCTTATATTTCATGCTGGATTTGATTGCATTAAAGAATAAAATATAATCTTACTGCTGAGGCAGAGAAAGTCAGAAACCTCTGTTGGACTACACTATCGTGCATGTTTTACACCTGATTACAGAACTTAATGCTTATTTAATGCCAGAAACAAAATAAATTAAATATAAATAAATACAGGCTAATAACCAGCAATTGAGATACGATCAGTAGATCGTATCTCAATTGCTAGGTTAAAAAGTGTTGCAAGCTCTTCACTATATCTATTCTGGTTTCAGAGTAAAACTGTGGGATCAAGTTGCACTGTGTCTTTATTTAGCTTTGGTGAAATTATGGGCTGAGATCAGGCGTCTTGTTTTGGAGACTGATGGAGTCAGTCTCACATTCACAGAACCAAGTGTTCTGATTACAGCTAGCACTGCATAGGTCTTCCATTTCTTTAAATTCTGTATTTTCTCTGTCAGCTTTTTTTTTATTCTTGAAATTTCTCCTGGGAGCTTTACATTTTACACTTCTGTCTTGTCTTTAGCTCTTCAACCACCACAACGACAATGGTCAGCTATTACTGGCTTGTGAGAATCAATTCTAAAGGACGGTTTATAGACATTTCAGTCTGAACTATTTTTGGTGTCCTCTCCCACTAAGCTGTCAGTCTCATATTCAGCTAAGATGTTCCTATAGACCATTCCAGACAGTTGGTTATGATGTACCTGGATACTGTTACAGGCTGATTGCGGCTTACCTCCATGCATGTCTGTTGGCAACTTGTCAGATGTTTCCCTTTGTGGTCCATTTTGGCCTAAATAAAGCATACACCTTGGTCATCAGTAAGGTACATAGATGAAACTTGCCATGCAAAGCCGTGAGAGGAATACAATTCTGAATTGCATATTCATCCAGCAGCTGGGCAGGGAGGACTCCAAAACTAACGCAGCTGCAGCATCCATTCAGCTGGTCTATTTTAAGTGTTTTTAGAAATAGCTACTTTGATACTTTGTGTCGCAGGGCACTTGCTTGCTTTGATCCCACATTTCGGGTTGATTGGGAAAACTAAAGTGGAGCAATTATGTTTTACTTTTGTTCAACAAACTAATGAGATTTACAGTAAGTCTGGTAAAATGTGTATTGTAAATGAGCTACAAACTCTGTGTTTTATTGCTGGAGTAAATAATTATTTGTTTACTGAATGACTGTTGTAATATATTTTCAATATATTTTGAATACAGGAAATGGGTTCAGGATTGATTTAAAATCTATTCATTGTCTTGTGCCTCTAAGAGTGAGTCACAGGTCCATTAAGGGAACCCAGACGTCCCTCTCGCCACCATCCTTCTCCATCCTTTGAATTCCTTCCATGCCATATATTGCTTCTGCGCCCCAAGAAGCTGCAATCCTTCTTTAAGTCCCAGAACTTAGCCCTCCAACAGTCAAATTATGGTCAAGATTTTTTTCTTTCAAAATTTTAGCCTGTTGTGGAAGGAAAATATGGGATTTTTAAGTTGCATGGGAAAAAAAATGTCCCTCCTATCTGTCTTTGCAACAGTGGGAAAGAGCCGAATACAAATCTGGTTTAACCGCTGACACAACTTTGGACTTTGGGTTCATTAAGCTGCTCCAGTAAAGTTTAAAATGTTGGATCATAACAGGCAGAGATGGGCAGCTTCATTCTGTCCCTCCCCTCTGGCTCAGGAAGCCACTCATTCACTTTCATATTAAGAATGTCACCTGAACAACATGCCTCAAACCACAGGTATAGCCTTCATCTATTACCTCTGCTCTAATGCCGCAAACAAAGTTGCTTTTTTTGTAACTAGCTCTAGATTTGCGTTACTGTGAGAGGTGGTGTTCATAAATGGGTTCTCTGGTAGCCGGCATTGCCTGGCATCGGTTTTATTCAGTCTGACAGTGTTTCTAAACCACTAACACACTACCAAGTCGTCATAAGTTGACAGTTCTTCCCTCTCTTTTCACCCAAATGTCCAAGTTATTGCAAGAATTACAAAATGGATTATCATCCTTTGGCCTGATGTGGCCTGGTACCAGGTACACTACCAGGACTCTGCTCAACCTGTGAGAAGGTGGGGTAATCTGAAGTCCTTTTCATTGCGTAAGCACAGGCAGCAGTCAGAATCATCTTGCAACTCAAACACACAAAGAGGCCAACCCTCTTATTCACTGGCAAATAACTCCAGGACTCGGGGTGCTTAGCTGTGGGCACGCATACCCAACCCCTCTTTTCCTGTGCAACTCCTGAAGAAGATGTAGAGGTGTGTCCAACTATTATCACTGAACTTCACTCACAAGCTCCAGCTCATTCCCCACCAGTGAGGTCACACTCCATATCCCCCCAGCAAAGTTATGCTGGAAATCAACATGTCCAGGGCCCAGCCCTCGCCTGCTAGACGGCACACAAATCTCAGAGTTTCTCCTCCTACTTGGCGGACCCATGTGGAGGGAGCAGTGAGGGGTCCCCCAGTCAGCTCTGCCTTATCGGTTACATCATCCAAGATAACATGGTACATTTGTGTGTCGGCTCCTGTCTGATGTGGTAAAGCTCACCTTCTATTTATGTTGTGTTGATTGACTAATCTTACACTCCAGCCTTCTATTACCACTATGATCTTTCAGCCACTTTCTCAATCGGCTGTCTGTACATCCTGTGCTGTGGCTTCTCCTTTGATGATGTTGCTGTACCCTTATTCAGTCTGTGCAAACTGCAGTTACTGCAGCGGAGTTCTTTCCTTTGCATTGCAGCAGCTATTTATGTCTAATTTATCAGTTTGTCACTTAATGAGCTGGTCCAGGCCTCCTCCTGACTCCCTTCTCTTTGGCTTTTCTGGCGTTGTTAACAAACCTACTAATTATGGCACCAGTTCTTTTTGATTAGTCTTTACATGAGCAACTCTAGTTAAAAATCACAACTGTCATGTAGTCCCCAAAGGATTTCCTGTGTCTGGGAGGTCGTCTCCTGAGTCACACTTTCCTCCGTGTCTTGACATTTCTTTCTATAATCTGAATTTGATTTGAATCTACTTCACTATTTTTGTACTGTTGGCTACATTTAAATCAGGATAATTTGATCATCGACAGCATATCTGTAAGCAGTAGTGGCTATGTGTATAAATCTTCCTGTAAGTATGCATATGTATGGTTGAAGGTGGACAGGATGCTAAAATGGCTCTGTGGGCTATGCTGACACCTAACTAACAAGATTAAAATTTAAGTAAATGAATAAAGCAATGACTTAACTCTCTTTTTTTCTCTCGCTCTTTTGCTGTTTTTCTTTTTCCTGCACTCAGTTGGTGACAGTCGTTTAGCTGTCATTCAAGCACCACTCATCTGAAACTGTCCAACTGTTCTTCCCATCCATTTTGTTTAATTTTGTTGCATCTGTAAAACTGACAAAATCAACATTTATTTATTTTGCTCAAAAGATCAGGGACCTGACATGAGAAATTTGTTACAGATTTGCATTTAAGCTGCTGTAGCAACGGAGTGAGTCGTGGGATTAACTTGATTAGATTTACCTTTCATACTACACACTTTAGATGCACTTTAAACAGTAGACGTCGTTACAGAGACAGCCTGCCTGTCTTCCACATGTGGTGGGAGAAGGGCCCAGAGGAAGTACACTCCTTGCATACAGTCCCATCAGCCTAGTTTAACCTTTGATGTGCCACTTTGTAAATTCATGTAAAGCTTTGCTATAACTGTTTCTTTTGTGGTAATTTTCAGCTTTCCTGTAAAAAATAATTCCACCCTCCTAATAAACCAACTAGCTCTTCTTGCTTGGTGAACTCCTTTTGCATAGTGTGCGACAACCTTACAAAAACAGATGTAGCCCAAAATAAGGAGTGTGGTTTTGTTTTTGTTCAACTACTCCATTTCTAAATTTGATTTCATTCTTTTTTTTTTTTGAGTAAGTATCCTAAATAATTGGGCAAACAAAGTCAGTTTATTCTTCCTATTCTTCCTATTAGGTTGCTGTAATGACTTCACAAAACATTCACAAACAATAATATTACTAGTTGTCCTCTAGATTTATTTGCAAATATATGTAATTTAGGCACAGGTATTTTAGTAAAAGACATGCTAAGCTGAGATATGGTTGCGGCCCAAATACTGGCTTGGTGGAAAAACAAACCTCAAACTACTCTTCGCTAGAAAGTGTAACAGACAATCTGGATATGAAGTAACATGAGCACAGTTTTCATCTTGATTTCTAGTTTTCATATCCTGTTTGTGATCATGACTGGCAATTGTAAAACAAAGTTTCTTGTAATATTTGTCACTTACTGCAAAAGTTCTCAATAACTCATAAACTTTACTGTGTAAAAAAAAAAATACCTTTGCATTGTCACTTCAGTAACAGTGTCAAATTATTGTTCTGTTACACCTACAGAGTTAGCTCATGTATTATTTCAATCTCCCAACTCTTGATATCCTGTTTCCTTATTTAATTTCAGCATTTCAGGAAATTTACATAACTGCACAACAGAGTACACTCAAAACGTCAGTTGGTCTGAGTGTTAATTGATTTTTGCAGAAGATGTGACGGTGGACATATACCATGTGTTGAAAGTTTGAAAAAAAAAAAAAACCCACTTAAATGAGTTTTATGTTAATGTGACTTTGGGTACATATTGTCTTCTCATATTTCCTGTAAAATATTGGATCATGGAAGACAAAAAGCTCTTTGCTTTCACAGTCTAGCAGATGACACGCATAAGCAAGCAGTGTTTTCGTGTCAGAGCTTGTATCAGAGATTGCATATTGTCATCCTTTATTGGTTTCCCAGTGCATTGTAGTTTTGTTTCAATCTATATATATATATATATATATATATATATATATATATATATATATATATATATATATATATATATATATATATAATATTTTTATGAAATAGCTTAAGGGTAGAGCTGTGTATTGCCTTCTAAACCGGAGGAGTTGTTGCTTATGAGAAGAAAAGCACCAAGGGGACTACCATAGCAAGAGAATGAGAAAAGCAAAGAGAGGGAGATAAGGTTAGCTTAAGAGAGGGTTAGGTGAATGCAAATGAGGAAAAAAAGAATGTGCAAGGTTGGCAAAGAAGAGCGCAATGTGTAGGCGGGTGGGTGGGGGTGGGGTGGTATGTCTTTTATGAGTGTGTCTGCTTTTGTCACACTGGGTCTTGTCTCTTTGCGGCTCCTCTGTGACAAACAGATAAACATCTGATCAAGCAGCTTTAATTTGAATTCTGCATTTAGCCCAACTTGCATCTGAACACAATTCCCATGTTCATTTTCAAAGGAAACAGTGGTGGACGGAGGGAGAGGTAGTGCATAGACACAGAGGGGGAGCAAATGTGGAGGTGGAAAAAAACTGGCAAGGAGTCAGATTCTGTGACTAAGGGCTGACTAAAATCAGTGCTAAAATAACCTCTTGTGAATAGAGAATGTGAAAAATGATCCGTTTATGTGAAGTTCGCATCGACATGGTAAATCGAAGGTCGTGACACACCTGTAAGCCTTCTAATCCAAGCTGTGAAACCTTTTAATGTCCCAAAGCAGCAACACATCAAAACTAGCTTGTTTTGATTCTTGAAAACTGCTCTAATTGGTAGCAGCAGTTACCGTAGGTCACAAAGCAGCTTAGAGCATTCATTAGTTACAATCTGCTGTACAGTTTTGCTTTAAAAACTTATTTTTCTGTCATCTAACTAGAAGCAGATATGAGCATTTCAGGAATTTGCTCCACAAGGCTCCACATCATTAGCGTAAATAACACCTGGGCACAGCACATGTTATAAACATATTATTAAGCATCTTATGTGATCAGGTTCTGGGTTTCTTATTAAATAACTTAATATTTATTTTGGTAAATGGTGTTTTAGTTTAAAAGTAATGTCATACTGTGCACACCCATGCAGGTGGCCAAGGTAACAGCAATTCCTTACTCATATAGATCTCCCATGGCTGTTTTTACAGTAATGCATTAAGCCATGAATAGTTAATCTACAAAGCTTCAATCTAGCAGCCCAATCTGGCAATTTTGCGGCAGAAGTAACATTTCAGTGCGGTGTGGCATGGAGACAATTGGCCGTTGTCATTGCTGAGGCTTTGTGAAAACCAAGTTGTTTTTAAAGCAGTCTTCCGATCATCTGTATGGTTTTCATTTCACCTAACTTTCCAGTAATGTACCTGGATGCAGCAGTCAATAACAGCCAGCTTCTTTAGCATTACACTTTCATGTCAGTGACTGTCTGCTGGAAGGCTCTCAAGTTAGTTGATTTCCCCATGAATTTGTTGTCCATAAAGTGACTATGCCAAAACCTTTATATCGGTGTCTATTAATACTTAAATCTTACAAGAAACGGAATTTGATGTTTTCATTAGCTGCAAGCCATAATCATCAAATGGCCATAAATAAACATTTAAAATGTATAACAAATCTATATTGTATTTGGATTTAAAAGGCATTTACACATTTTCCCTTTTCTTAGAAGGCAAATTAAGTCTTTAACTGAGACTGAAAATATTTTTTTGTCATTCAAAGCACTAGAGAACTGATACTCTAGTCCCATCATATCTAAAAATGCAGTACTTGTAATCACACAAATTGGTTTTGCAATTGTAGTTGAATTTTCATGCCTTACAATCAGCCTTAAAAAGTAAAAATAAGCACTTTTGCTCTTAGCTGTTGATCTGATATACACGCTCTCGTGGGGTGCAAAAAAAACACGTAAATAGCAAAAACAACAAAAAAAATAGTGGGCAAGGTACACAAGGCAATTGGACACAAATATAAATGGGATGGGCTAATGGTGTCTCACAGGAGGAAAATAATGCTGAAACCTTTCTAGACTGATCTGCAGGTTTCCCCTCATTCAAAGATGCTGCAAAAACGAATAGACATATTTCTTTGAGGTTTGATCTGGCGATTGGAATTAGTTCAATAATTAGAAAAATTACAATCTTTTGTTTTCTATGAAGCATAGCAACTGTCGTCTTTGATGAAGACAGTTGTTTTAAATCCAACACAATGTGAAGGAATTACAAGACTATTCCCATTCACACTTGCAGCATACTGTATGTCCCTAACCTTTACTTTTTTTTTTTTTTCAATCAAACTCAAAAAGTGCATTAAGATGCATGAAGTTTAATGCTTGTCTAAGTAAAAACACAGTGGGAGTTATTTTCATAATTTTTTTTTTCTGATCTTTAGTACCATCACTGATTAGCAATGACAAAGGGAAAATTGGACAATGAGAAGCTCTGATCAATTCATTGGCTCATCAGCACATAAGTAGTTGACAAGAAAGCCAAAGGCATTGTATACATCTTTTTTACCATATTTTTCTAGTATGGTACAAACTGTGCCTTCACACTGTTTCGTTGTGGGGGGGGAGGGGGCTTCTATGTGAAGTCCCCATTCTTTAAAAACTGGACTTAAAGTGCAGGTGCTCATGACTGTTTTCCTGACAAAGCAGAGCAGTTTGCACCCCTGCTGACTTTATAGATGTTCCTGTGTAATGAGAAAACGGGTTCCTGTTGAAAACTCGGGTATGAACACACAGACAACTCAGCTCACATCATTACAGCACTGATGGCAGTATTCCACATGATCACCTCTAGCCATTAAAATACACAGCTGAATGGAATACAAAGTATGACTTAGAATTAATGTGCTGAGCTTGTTCCACTGGCGCTGTATACAGCTTTCACACCTGATTCTGCTCTGCAAAGATCAGACTAAAACATCAGTATAAGCAAGAATTGAGTTCCTTTGTCCATTTTCTGGCAGAAGTCAACTTTCAAACCACTGGGGATAGCAAACCATAGAAGCAATTTGCTCTGTATATTTTGTTTTTCATCACATTCACATTTTGTGTTCCGATGAGGCTTGTTTATAAGAATTAAAGTACATCTTGAAAATAACCTTTAAACGGGTATTAACCGTACTTTTCATCAAACCCACATTTTTTTATGTTGTAAAATTCTAATTTCAAAAGTGCTCTCATTAGCTGTAAGTGGAAAGTCATTATAATTAACACATTTAAAGGCTTGACTATTTGCATTTCTCTCAGTGAATTATGTTGCTTAAATAAATGAACTTTTCAATAATATTCTAGTTCATTGAATATGATTATATGCAAAGGTGACTAGAACCTTCCCTTACAGACCTGTCCAAAACGTACATGAAATATGATGAGGTCTTTTTTTCCTGTATCTAAATGCTGTAAACAAAACTTAAGGCAGTCTGTACTGGTCCCAGCTGGTAGTCTGTCGCAACATTTGTTGCTCAACTGTCTCCAAATAATCCACTAAGAGTTGGTTGACTAAATAATTTTCTATGGTTTGTGTTTTTTTCACGCTTTTTTTTATTTATTTATTTATTTATTTATTTATAATTAACTGGTATCACCTGCACCTCTCCATCTTTTGTCCTTACCCAAATGTTCTTTCACACAATGCTGAGTCTTTTTTTTTAATATAATAGTGATGCTTGTGGTAACTATAGGTTTTGATACTGGAAGACAAGGTACAGAATAAAGACAAAGGAAAAATATAACCATCATGAGGGGAGAAATAAAAGCATGGAAAAATAAATTCTCAGCTTTGTGATGTTACATGTTTGGTCCAACTCCTTGCAAAAGTATTCACACCCCTTTATATATTTAGGATTGTTGTAATGCAATAAATTGGGCGGGGAGGGTAAATATTTTGTAAGGTAATGCAAATAATACATTAGTTTGTTCAGGTTACCAACCCATCCATACCAAGAAGATACTTTGAATGTAATTATAACATGAACTCTTCCAATCATTTTATCAAATAAGAGCATTGCCTATATGTCTTTGAATAGGTGCAAACTCTTACCCTTGATGGAAAGTCGAGCTCCATAGGGAAGGTTTGAACTTGTGAAGTGATATTGCTGACCTCATCACCACTTTGCTGACATTCATAACGGTCTACCGCAGCAGTTCTCTTTTTGTGCTGTACAACTACTTTAGCTTTTGCCACTATCATCGGTGTTTTTATATAGCAAATAATGTGTTATCTGTAAAATAAAATCTGACCAACCTTGTCCTACTAGTTGTAGCACAGTAGGAATGTAAAATGTATGATCTCTTCAAAGTAAAGCAGAAAGTTATTGAAACATCTGGAGTATGCATTGTTCTACATATGCAGTTAAACCATTTCTTGCAAACCAATTATTTAAAGATGTAATCGGATATCAAATCTGTGTGCATTTTATCCTTGATATAAAATTGACACCGGACCTGAGTCATGTAATTCTATTGGCAAATGAAGCCACGACAGCAATAAATTATGTTTCAGACATTCTGCTATTAAGTCATTTTTAAACAAGGGGAAAAAAGGATTGAAGCATGGCAGATTGCAAAAGAGCTTGGGTGAAAATTGGTGCCAATGGAGAGACAATACAAGGAGATATGATAATAAGTGTCTTCATCATTTTGCAAAACTAATGTACCTAACAATACACAAGATTACTTATTATTATTATTTTGTTAAAATGATAAAATGAAAGTTATACAATGGATACAAATAAATAAAGATGCAGAAATCTTTAGTTACTGATACAATAGTTACCTTTCCTTATCTTGTGGCTCAATTTATATCTTAGAGTATGAGGTTATAGGGATTCTCTTGACATATCCTTTTCAGGTTTATTTACCCAACTTTATTCCATCCAATGATTATTTCATCAGTACTTGGTCACCATTGACTTCAATGTTATATTAGAATTTTTTTCTTATTCTACATGGTTTAATAAACTCTAAGCCCTCAAGGTCTTTTGAACATTGAAGCTGTTCTTGTTGAAATAGCTCGAGGAAAATGGGTTTCCTACTTTTGCTAAACGAAATAATGTTGTGTGGCAACAAGTCATTGCTTCAGGGCTTTTTTTTCAGATTTGATGGCATATTTTGCTTTTAGTGTAATTAGACATTGCATAACTAAACAGCTGACAATTCAAAAAGAGCATTTTGAAATTCTTAAACCTCTTTGCAAATTTAAACAAAGTGAAACTGTGTTGCAGTTGGCAAGACTAAATGTAAAAGCTAATAAAGTAACAACTAGATCATGTAAAATCCTAAAAGTATTTATTAGATTAAAGTGAGTTCAATTTAGGTTTGAGCCTGCAGAAGCTCAGAGTCCCATAGCTGCATACTTAACTGCACACAGCTCCCCACCAGGATTTCAAAATCTGCTGACCATGTTTGCCAAGCTTAGATCTTCTTACAAGAGAAGTTCAACAGAAATAATTTGCTCTACTTTTTTTTTATATTTCAGCTAACATGGTAAGGATTTCTCAAAACCAAAAAGCAAGACCTAATCAGAGTGGGATGGAAGACTTGGTTTTAAGAGATTGGGAAAGCAGATTGGCATCTCAAATGCAAACCTTCTGGATTAATTTGCATGCGGTGCAAAGCAGATTGCTTTGGAAATGCACTAATCTCTAAATGAATATGTTTCCAACACAATTATGTCAGTTGTTCAATGGTGTATTTATTATGTCAGTCTCTCTGTCTCTGTCTCTTTCCCTGCCTCTGCCTCTGTCCCTGTCTCTGTCTCTCTTCAACCTATAACATCTACATTTATTTATTAAAGTTAATCTTGAAATGAACAAAGTGTAGCATGATTACTTGCTATATTTTTAAATAGAATTGTATATTGCATTTGTTGTAGCTCCAATGGTTTGACAGTTTCCAGACAGGAAAAGGGTGAAAAGAGGTGAGGAATGAGATGTGGCAAAGGTATTTGGATTGAAACTCGAACATCGAGGACTGAGACCCATGGCCCTGGGTCACATTTTTTTCGCCCTTGCGCCACTGCTGCCCCCAAATTTTTAAGGAATTAAATAATTTTAATTCTTTCTATTCATTTCCATTGCCTTGCTTGAGCTTCCCAAACAACATAAACACACACGATTAATATTTTGTGGGCAGATTACAACTCTGTCATACAATACAAAAATAACTATATATATATATATATATATATATATATATATATATATATATATATATATATATATATATATATATATATATATATATATATATATATAGTACAGACCAAAAGTTTGGACACACCTTGTCATTCAAAGTTTGCTTTATTTTCATGACTGTGAAAATTGTAGATTCACACTGAAAGCATCAAAACTATGAATTAACACATGTGGAATTATATCCTTAACAAAAAAGTGTGAAACAACTGAAAATATGTCTTATATTCTATGGTTCTTCAAAGTAGCCACCTTTTGCTTTGATTACTGCTTCGCACACTGTTGGCATTCTCTTGATGAGCTTCAAGAGGTAGTCACCTGAAATGGTTTTCACTTCACAGGTGTCCCCTGTCAGGTTTAATAAGTGGGATTTCTTGCCTTATAAATGGGGTTGGGACCATCAGTTGTGTGTATCCACCTGTGTCAGGTGGATACACACCTGACACAGGTGTCAGGTGGATACACAGCTGATAGTCTTACTGAATAGACTGTTAGAATTTGTATTATGGCAAGAAAAAAGCAGCTCAGTAATGAAAAATGAGTGGCCATCATATATATATATATATATATATATATATATATATATATATATATATATATATATATATATATATATATATATATATATTCTATATATGAGCTTCAAGATGTAGTACCTGAAATATTTTCACTTCACAGGTGTCCCCTGTCTGTTTGTCTCTGATTTCTTGCCTTATAAATGGGGTTGTCTCCATCAGTTGTGTGTATCCACTGTGTCAGGTGGATACACAGCTGATAGTCTTACTGAATAGACTGTTAGAATTGTATTATTCTGTCTCTCAGCTCAGTAATATCTCTCTCCCATCATACTTATCTCTACTCTATTATATATATATATATATATATATATATATATATATATATATATATATATATATATATATATATATATATATATATATATATATATACGCAACATGGCGTCTTTCATTGGGTGCACAACCCCCTAATTTTAGGCTATTAAAACACTTTCATTTTTGATGGGATTGACTTTGGCAAATTAGACTTTGGCAGTATAGGTATTTATGAAAGCAATACTTGATTTTTGATAGTAAAAAGCCACAATGGTTATACTCTGTACCTTTAAGTATTCTTTAAAATGGTATGTTAATGGTTCCACAAGTGATGTGTATGCTGTAGTCAGTTGGTTCTCTTGTTTGAAATGTACCCCCTTTTAAGACAAACAAGTTCTAAACCCAAAATGAAGCATATTTTCCATTCTTATTTATGTACAGTTATTGCATAAATAGTTTAAACCGTTTTTGCTTCATCCTCTGGCTTTCCTGACAAATTGTAGAATAAATAAAGGAAGAAGAAAGAAAAAGAATGCATAGAATTATTTTTTTTTACAATATGCAAACTTTGCAAATGTATATATTCACTAAACCACATACTGATTTGCAAACTTGTCTTAATTAGAGGTCTCCATATATGCAGCATATACACCCTGATACAGTAAATACATGCAAACAAAGACATGCACCATGCCATCTATGCCTTATGTACAATACTCTGTGGGTGTTGGATCCTGAGGGCTACCTACCTTACTGCAGTGATGAATAAAACAACAGCCACTTGGATGTCTCTCTCTTTCTCTGTGTGCGTGTAGAGGTACTGCTGATATGCTGGCTTTTAAATGAATACCTTTTGCTGGATATTTTTGCTGGATATATGGCAGTTTCTGGTGATGCCATAAGTATAAATATATGCATGTGTACATGGCAAGCAAAGAAAAATCAAATAACTTGGCAAACCAAAAATCAAAAGAAAGTATCAACACACATTGATTGCTGTCAAAATAAGGTTATTGTCCGATTTTGAACTGCAGTATTCACATCCCTCTAGAGTGATCAGGGTGTCCATGAAATTATATATATAAAAAAATAGGATTCCGATGATATGATAAAAAGTGACCAAACTTACAGATATTGGAGTTGACATAAAGGGGATACAAACTGACATGATGTTTTTTTTTATTGTAGTTTATTGTAAATATGTAATCCTTTTTTTATTTAAGTAATCAATCCCTGAATCCAAATCTTGCATTATAACTACTCCTTTGCCTACTCAGTTATCCATCATGTAGTACTGAGAGTCTTATGATATCTATGTAATGAAAATGTGACACATTAATTTGAAGTCTATTTCCACCACCAGACCCAACATGGAAACAGCCAATTTATTATGTTTTTTTTTATTTGTATATATTTTTTTGCTGTTGTTGTGTAAGAATGCATGTGTGAATGCATCGGAGTGCTCTAGTTTATTTGTGTGACCCATAGGATTGTCCGTTGCTAATAGCTTTGTAGATGAAGGGGCTTTATTATGCCCTTTATTACTTTTTAACTGACTAACGTCTTACAGCTTGCAGATTGTGTGTAGTAATGTGTGAATTTGTAATGAATGTGAGCATGAGGAGGGAGGAGTGCAGCTTTGAAACAGAAGGTAGTTTGCGTGTGGGGTGGGGTGTACTAAAGAAACGACTAGTGAAAGATAACGAGAAATAAAAGGGTAGGCATATGCGTGGTGCAACTAAAGACGGAATTTGTTTCAATAGGCACGGATCATGAGATGAAAAAGCAAGTAGAAAGTGATGGAGGGAAAATGAGGACAACCAACTTTATTGCGTGTGGGCAGATTGATAATTATAAGGAACAAATTAGTAATACAGAGTTAGCAAAAGAGCAAGCAATAGATAAGACAAGCGGGCATGCACGTGCACAGACCCACACTCTGCTCAGTGAATATTTAAAGGTTTAATTTCTCTCCTGGCTGCCAGCCTTACTGGGGCTTATTTATGAAGCAAATATACACTTTATCCTGTGTTTGTGTATGTTTATTTCTGCACGCTCATTTGTACTCATGTTTCTCTCTGTGCCTGTGTTTTCTTTGTATTCCAGTGCCTGCGTGCTCTGTGGTCTTAGTACACAGTGAGAATGGCAGTGAGCTCAGTAGTATTATATAGGATGTGAGAAGGAATATGTGGCAGCTGTACTGTCCAGATGATAGGAAAGCATACACATTTTGTTATGGATGTAGAGGATAAGACAGAGCAAAGGAGCTGGTAAGGAAACAGAAGAGTCATATAAAATGAGATGAAAGAAAAAACAAAGGAAGGTAGGAATTGAGAAAAGAAATGAAAGCTACAGTGTGAGAGGAAAGAAGTGCCTGAGGATACAGTAGCAGGTGAAGATCGGAGGAAAAGTGTTTGGGTGTGCATGAAGGAGGCAGAAGACCAGTCTGGAAGGATGGGGAGGATTAAAACGAGAAGGGGACTTTGATGGAATTAGAGAAAAGCATAGCACAGAGCAGTGTGAAAGAGGAGGACTCCAGGGAGGGAAGGAGACAAAGAGGAGGAGAGTTCAGAAGTTTGGAAGTTTTAACTATGAGGCAAATGAGAAGAGGATAGGATTTGATAGCAGAGGGTTGAGTTGCAGGGGCGGAATATAAATGTCTAAAGATACTAAAGACATGCGGTTTGAAGAGGAAGTAGGGCAAGAGAGGGAAATCATTGAAAATTCACCCCAGCTCAGAAATACAGTGAGACATTCATGACGTGTACAAATGTGGCGCCTGTTACAAGTGCTACTGCCAATACCTCCCTCATTTTTTGGCATTACAATGAACCTGCTTAAAAAAATAAGGTGATCAAAATGACATTTTTGTTGCCCATCTCTTGTTTTACTTAAAAAAAATCATCAGGCAAGTGATTTTTAGTATTTGTTGGTCCCCATTTTTCCTTAACTCATGCAGGCAGGGGGTCCATCCGAATAGCCTTAAGCTGCTTTTCCAGTAGTACCAACTTTAAGCGGTTTGCTAGGGTTCTGTTTGATTCAGTTCACTTTGGGTGGTTTTCTGTTACAACTGAATGCACCGCAAATGTGGGTGGAGTGGCCGGCAGACAGTCTTCTGAAGAGACGTCTCCAAGTCGACTTGCTGTGGTTGCAACACCCGCAAAGCAGGTACTAGAAATAGTAATGGTTTTGCATAACCATTACTAGTGGGAAGGCCTAGAAAGCGCCATGTACTGAAGCAAACTGCCCTAAGTTGGTACTATTTGAAAAGGGGCGTTCTTGTGTAAGGACTCTTTAGCCAAAGAGAAAGTGTGTCAGTGATCTCCATAAGTGCTGTCCGAATAGTGCAGTCACTAAGGAAGGAGGTAGGAAAAGGAGCCTGTATGCTTTCTCTTGTGGCTAGTTTAGCCCATGAACCTTGTGATGTCCCTTACCAGTGCTAAGGAGCCTAAAGGTATCCCACAATCCTTTGCATGACATGACGTACAAACACAGCCCACCTCACGAAGAAAAGAGACCACACACTTTGTGGTTCATTTTCGGAAGGCTGTAAGTTCGGATTTGACTCGCATTAACATTGTGCATTTCTGTCATGTAATGATGTAGGAGTTGAAGGCTGTCTGAAATCGGGGCAGCAGTCCGAAGCTCCTGTCCTACCTAGGATAGAGTTCTTGTGGTTCACCCAGTGAAAGGTTATGGAACAGGAGCTACCGCAGGAGCTGGGGGTTAAGGATATTTGGATAGAGCCATAGTCTCTGTTAGATTCCTGGAGGGTTGCCTATGGTATCTAGAACCAAGATTAGATTGACCTGGTAAATTTGTACTCAAAATCGACACAAACTGTTCCCATGTTACTCAAGCCAATCCTGCATTTGTGTAACCCTGTTGAAAAAGGCTTCAGCCATCAAGGAACATTGTTTTTGCCTTGAAGGAGATGCATGAACCGCAGCATCACTTTGCTAAGTGCTAGGTGTCAAAATGATTTCTGCCTGCATGTGACGGCTCTAGGTTCCTCAAAGTATTGCACTCTTAGACAGTTTGTGTAGTTCTTATACTACATCTACTGTGCTTATAAGTAACACACATGTC
Organism: Fundulus heteroclitus; assembly: GCF_011125445.2. NCBI lineage: Eukaryota > Metazoa > Chordata > Actinopteri > Cyprinodontiformes > Fundulidae > Fundulus > Fundulus heteroclitus. The sequence continues at coordinate 6,784,644 of NC_046372.1, forward strand.
CTCAGCCATCCATCTGATGTGAACATGTGATTCATCAAACCAGGAAACCTGCAGCTGCTTTGTGGTTCAGTTTTAATGCTCATGTATCATTTTCATTTGCCAAATTTGGTGGTGGAAAGGGTTTAGCATATGTACCCTGACTTGTCTGTCTCCAAGCAGCTTCATTCACACTATTTATTATGTTTCAACACCTTTACCTTTTTGGCAGATGGTCAAATGTATACCATTACTGAACTGCAGTCAGGGGCCACACACACAATTATTTCAGGGACAGCGTTTGGTCCACCAGGCCACACTTTGGACACTCCTGGTCCTTGTTAGGTCTTGTTTTACAGTCTTGTTTTGGAGAGAAGAATGAGGATTTTAACTGAGTAAATTCAAGTGTGTATATTTAAATCCAGGTATATATGTTACTCTACAAGCAACCTAATTTTAGTACCAACAAAATTTTGATTTTGATTCTGATTTTTTTTCTTCTACTCATTTCTTTCTATTCTCCTTCACCTTTTTCATTCCAGGTACTGTGTGAATTATGCTACTTAAGCAGTACGGGGGAACATTTTGACACAGCTCACTGGCAAGCAAAACGTAGGTTTTATGTTGATCGGGGCTTTTTGAATAGGTCAACTCCCACTTTACCTTTTTACTACAAGGTGGTACGAAAATACAAGTAAAAACGGCTTTAAAAGAATAAAACAGAGGACCTCTAGATGTATTCAGGAAATACTGTTATATTGTTAAAAAAACAACTTTGAAGATCAAACCAATCTAGGATTGACATGTTTTTATCAATAGCTTAATGATTGAGTGTAATTGTTTCAGACTGCCTCATCATTATATTATTACAGGTATAAAAAAATGTAAATCACACTGTAGTTCCTACATGGCACAAGTATTTGTGAAAGCTTAGTGATCTATTTTTCATCAATTAAAAAAAAAAAAAAAACTTCTCTGCAAACAAAGGAAAAACATGAGTTGGTCACATGGAACTTGAACAAATGTGTTTGAATCACACAGGTCTGTTAAAAATCTGGTAATTTGAAAAATTTGTAAGAAAGAAGAAAGCACACTCATTACTTGTTCTGGGTCACTGTAGGCTGAATTATTGGGTCATTAATTTCTAAAAATCTCTTAGCACTTTTGTTTCCCTACGTTTTTGGTCGCAACAACAAGGTGACCATTGAGCACTGCTTTGCTCACCTGTCAAACATTGTTTATTTCCCTCATACTATTTTTAAATACTTTATCTACTTCTGTGAGCTAGTTATTAGAGGGACTCAGCAGATCTTCCCTTTTTGTTGGAGTGAGTTGACGAGGTCCCTGTATTTGCTTGGGGATTCTCTCCTGCAGCCCTGTTTGTTATTGTATTTGTCCTGCAGACCACCGTGGCTTAAGTCTTTCACCCGGCTGTTGCTCAGAAGTCCTCTGGCTCAAGGACCCATTCTGCTAGAGAGTCTCATCATCACCGCCCGCTATGGCCTTTCTGATTTCTAGTTTGTTACTCAACCAAACAGCAAACTGTTGATGCAAACAAAATTATGTTAAGTACAAAAAAAACAACAAAGGTATTTTAAAAAAAGGCCATCGCTATCTACGAGCTATATAGTGCATCTACATGACTTTTAGGTGTAGCCAGCTGACTTTTTCGCTATTGCCAAATATATTTTGAACAGAAAAATACTACTTTAGTTGTTCGTTCAGCAACTGTTGATAATTGTTTGAACATCTGTTAGAGCTTCTTCTGTACTCACAAACATTTTAAAGAGTTTCCACAGCTGTACAGGTTTACTTGGATTATGTTGCACGGAGTGTCACACCAGCCATGCACAAAGGACAAATGGCACCAATGGGAGAGATGGACTTTGGTGATGAGAGTGATGCTTAGAGAGATGGCACTGTTAAGAAAAGGGAGGATAGTGAGGAGATATAGGTAATGGAGGAGTTAAATAGGAAGGGAGGTGGAGATAAATGAGTAGAGATCAGGAACATTGGTAGAAAGGGAATGAGGGCATGGCAAAGGCATGATGGAGAGGCAGGGGGCAATGACTAGGTGGGAGAACACTATAAAGCAGGACAGGCGATGAGGTTAGGTGGCTGTCAAAGGGAAAATGAGAAGAGGCAGAATCGAAGCAAAGGTTAAAAGTGTATAAGTAGTGTACGGGTAGAATGCGAACTGCTTCAACATTTGAAACTGTAAATCAAAAAGTATTATACCATATGTTTTATGCAAAATGTTGATAGCATAGACAAAATGGAAAGGGCAACAAAATACAGGAATCATTCATTACATGGCAGCTGTCTATGGTACAAAGGTACACTGAAAATCCAACTTAGGTCATTTAGACACGGCTATCTCTGTAATTATCATTTACTTATATCTTGGCTGAGGCTTAAGTACTCTAATAGCTGGCTCTCTGCCATCAGTTGTACTGTTTCAAGATGGCCAATCGAGCATGGATGGAAGAGCAGAGTCAGCTTTTGCTTGCAAACAAGCTGGGCTGTGATGAAAGAAAATCACAAAGAAGACCTTGTCAGTTTTCCACCTTTGTTATACTTTCTTTTGAAATGGGTCTTCATGTGATTTAAGGGAATTTGGGATTTCCGAGTTGTTTTCAATTTGCATATACACAAGTAAGGACAAGACCAACCGTCCAGGGAGCACAAACGATCCTCATTATTTCTTTAAAAGCAAAGCCCTGGATATCCATGGAAAATCTCCAAAGAAAACAAAAGGAAAAATAGTATTCTGTTTAAAATATTAAAAGGGAAAGGTAAAGTAGGAGGTGGCCTGTTTAAAATGCCCAGATCTACATAAAACCTAAGGTTTGCTTGCTAGTGAGTTGTGTCAAAATGTTCCCCATACTGCTTAAGAACCATGATGATAGAGATGGAGAATAGAAACAAGAGCAGAAAAAAAGAAATCAGAATCAAAATCACAGATTTTGTGCTAAAATTAGGTTGCTTGTGCAGTAACATTCTTTAATTTAAACATACACACACTTGAAATTACTTATGTTGCACATTGTAAGCAAACAGTGTTGAGAATAATTAGTGCCCGCAAAACAATATATAAATATCTATCCAGTTTGGTTCTGAGTAAAATTAGTACATGTCATTTCCCTGATTACTGACCTGTGATATTCACATGCTTAGACACATGCACAAAAACATAAATGACCTTGTGCGTTGCTAAAAAAAAAAAAACGCTTTGTGAATGCCATATAAAATTTTTGGCAATGCTTTCATCTCTGTCCTTTTCATACTTCACTGACCTGCTCTGCTCTCATCAGTACATTAATTCTTTGCCCTCCTTCTCATCTTGCTCTCTTGCACACACACACACACACACACACACACACACACACACACACACACACACACACACACACACACACACACACACACACACACACACACACACACAAATTGCACAAAGTGCACATTAATTCAACGCTGTCCTCCCAGGTGTCAAAATGCTCTACCTTCCTGCTCTCGCATCACTGCTGTAAATAACAACCTGTTCGTGAGTTTGTGTGTGTGTATGCGTGTGTGTGTGTGTGTGTGTGCGTGCTTGAGTGGGTCTGTGAGGACATTTGACACCACAGGACGATAACCTCCCACTGTTCATCACCATCATCACTCAGCACCACCACCGCTTTGCTTTCATCATCACACTGAGACGGGAACACCCAGGTCCAGCCTGGTCACAAATCAGAAATACATCACCTCTGTTTGTGTGTGTGTGTGCTTCTCCACAGTCATTATCCTTGTCAGTCTGTCAGTGTTCCTGCCACATTACTGTCATAGGCTCCAACCTCAACAACAGGTTAGTGGGTTTGCTTAAGAGACAGTGGGAAGGTTGCCCCTTTTGGATTTTTAAAATCCTAAGTTCTTTGTCTGCAGTGTTTTTGTATGAAACAGAGTAAGAAACCCAGTTGGAGTTCAGGGAGGGTGAGGAAGAGGGGAATTCAGCATCAGAGAAGAGCTTGACTGATAGTCAAAGAGCAGGAGGCAGGTGTGCAGACTGTCAGATGGAGAGGGATTCTGCAGGGCTTGAAGCCATTTTACCTCAAATAAGGCAAGCAGATGGTTACATCAAAACAGTCACTGACCTGAATGAGCAAATCGTAATGCTGCTGGAACTGTTTAGCGTTTGAAAACCATTTGTTATGAGCACCTCTTTCAGTGCTGCCTTCTTCACTTGGCAAGAAGTCACGTGAAAAGAAGAGAGCAGAACCTTTGTCTTAATGACCATTGCCTCAGCAATGCTGGATCATTTTGGTGCAATTATTTGGTCTTTTTAGAGCATGTAGTACAATGACTGCATTAGACGGTGTACCATCATATTTTCTTCAGTTCAGAAGAGAATTAAGTTACCTTTTATATGCTCAGCCCATGCATGAATTACTTAATTATAGTTCTTTGGATTAGTGAGCTTTAAATCATATTACTTCAAATAGAAATTCATAACATATGAAATTGTTGTTCTTTCTTTCCTTTTTCTTTATGTAGTGTAGCTATGAACATATCTTAGTGTATGTGTTGACATCTAGATGCACACAGGAGTGCTATCCTAGATCATTCCTCTCAACAGCTGTTTGCGTTTGTTGGGATCAGTGATGGTTATAAAATCTGAGTTTTTAAACCCTTGCTGATTTTACACATCGTTTGTTAGTCTTAGAAATGTGTTTTTAATTTTAAAAACACATTTGTAAATTTGCACTTTGTTACTGGTTCATCTGAATTCCACAACAAAACTTTTCAGTTCTTTTCCCATTCTGGACCACAGTGAATGGTAAATGGACTGAACTTATATTGAACTTTTCCAGTCATACTGACCACTCAACGCGCTGTACACTAGAGCCACATTCACCCAATAGCTCTCACTAAAAGACACATTCATACACCTATATGCAGCTCGGCAGACAACTTGGGGTTAAGTGCCTTGCCCAGGGGCACATAATCATGTGACAAGGGGACAACCTTCTGATTGCAAGACAACTACTCAACCCATCAAGACACAGCCCTCGTGACTTGATGGTGGGTCAAACATGCATAAAGTGAAAACTTTGCAAACCAAAATATAGAGCTTTATATTGAAAGTAACAGCTGTCCCTTTTCTATTGTCTTAGTAATAAGTTTCACAATGCCTGAGCTAATGTTACTTCATGTTAAGATAAATTAATGCAATCTGTATTATCTTTTAACCACTTCATGGAAACGTTTCAGTTATTAGACTTTTTTTAGCCAGAATATATTTACTCTACTACTACTACTACTACTACTACTACTACTACTACTACTACTACTACTACTACTACTAATAATAATAATAATAATAATAATAATAATAATAATAATAATAATAATAATAATAATAATAAATTTAGGTTGTCAGTATGGTAAGCCAAATTTATTGTTTAACTGCAGGGACAACCTTTATCACAAGCCAAAATAAATTATAATTTAGACTGGCCCTCCATAAAATAAATCATATTGATACTCATATTGCCTTTTTTGGAAAACACAAATGTCCAACCCTAATCTAGGAGATGCATATGTTTTATTTATTTTTTCACCTGCTGTGGTACGTGTCACAGTAGGAGGGTAGAACAAGACCTTAGTGGTGCTACGCTTGTCTTGGGTGAGTTTTTGCTAATAATTAAGGAATTAGTATATAGCCATTAGGTTGCAAAGTACTGTTTCTTGTCAAAATTCCTTTGGTTTATTTGCACATTTTGTAGTTTTAGACAAACTATAATCCTGTTTTGCTGTCTTTATGGCAACAGTGCACTGGTTTCATAATTGACGCAAATGTAACCAATCAACTTCGAATCCAGAATCCCTTGCAACTGCCCAAAGCTGATTTCTCCTTCTCAAGAAACTTGCTAATTCAGTGGTGAACCAGGAGCTGGCATGACCCTTAACTCTCAGCTGTCAATATGGTATATAATTGCAAATAAAATGATTAATACTATCAAAGTAGTCCTGAGTTGACGTCATCACGAAAATGTGCTTTCAATTATGATATAAAACAGATGGCCTGTTAACTAAATTGCTTCATAGTTCGTTTTTGGACGAGAGCAGGTTTACTATGCAATGATCACTTGGATTATTCGCCAAAACTGCCATTTATTGAGTATATGGCATGCCAGTGATAAGAAGACTAGATGATTTGTCTGGATATTTGGAATTGGGGCAAGCAGGAGTGTCAATAATTTGAGAAAATTAAAAGCAGGACAGTGTGTCTCTGGCACTGAGGTAAATCAGTACTAATTAAAATCACCCGGCTGGTTTCTTGAGAATCTCAGCTAAGCTCGATGCTTGATTCCCATTAATTACCTATTTTTCTGACACATGACATGAACAATGGAAACTTTTTCACCAGAATCTGTTTCTTTTTTGCGTGTATTGGAGTATATACAATTTATCTAGATGGCTGAAGATGACTTATTCAGTTTGTTCTTAATTTAAAAATATATTGTATGCAAATTTCAAAAGTTACCATAGCTATGACTTTAAAGTCAGAGTTGGGAGTAGCACAAAAAATGCAAAGGGAAATCCTGTTGACAGATCACTTATACATACAGTGACAAAACCTTTCCCCTCTTCATTTCTCATCCATACAGAGGGGTCATTGGACAGTAAATAGATAAACAAGTTATTTATTGCTTCTTTATCAGTGCAAACAAACTAGAAAATGAATACAAAATACTTAACCACAGGTAGCCATCTAATCAATGTGTCTTGATCAAATGATTTAGGGTCTCTGCTTTCGGATGCTTCATCCGTTCAGTCTGACCACTGTTGATGCTGCTTGTTGTCATGGAGGTGACTATTAGGAATAGGGTTGATGAGTAAGTGCCTTTGCAACACACACTGTGTACATTTATATATGAATGCATGTGTGTGCAGTTGCCCTTGGGCGACTGTGTGAAGCAAGATTCAGTACTTTCATTTCCTGTCTGAATGTTGTGACGTCTGCCTTTGCATTCATCATCACATGGAAGGATGGGGGAATCAGGGTTACTGTGTGTTGTTTGCAAACATTTAGATTTGTATGGGTCTTTGTTTGCGATTCAACATGTGATGATGCTCTGAAAAAGCAGGTAGGGAATTATTTACAACAAGGATAGTTGTGGTTTTTCTTTTGTTTTTCCTCTTGTAAGTGTTGGAACTTATATATTATATTCATATATTAATTTCTAATAGTTTTTGGATGTTTCTGATGCTGAATTGCTCTTGTTATTGTGCAATCAAGTTTTTGTTTCCCACCTTGAGACATGTATTTAATGCACATTTAATAGTAAAAAAATCTGTAATATGACTTGTAGACATTATGAGTACGGGAGCCGTTTTGTGTTTTTCCTGCTACTCTAAAAATTTATATTTTAAAACATTGTGTATTTTTCAGCCAGATTTTAAGACCCAACTGCAACATTGCAAGTAATTAATTGAGGACATAGAAAAAAAATTAAAACAACGATTAAGTTTAAGGCTAACATTTTAGTATCATTATGACCATACCATTGACCCCTAGACATAAACCCGTCCTCTGTTTCATTTGTCCCGTTTGAACAGTTCAGAAATTGTTTCCCAGCAGTATCTTCCTCAAACAGATTTCAAGAGCATTCATAATTTAACTCTAATGGAATAGTTAATGTCTTTATGTTTGCTTCAATTGCCTTATTCCAGCCCTTTTTTCCCCTCTTCATTTATACTGCATGAGTATAATACCTTCTGAGACTCAATCAGTGATGGAGTATTTACAGAGAATTTATATTTTCCAAATGCTGAAGAATTATATGAATAAATGATATATATTTCACAAGCCCTTCAAATGAAGAGAAAGGTAAAAGACTGTTTTAAGCTGCCAACTAATTGGGTGTGGTTTTGGAATAGGCATGTACGTACAAAGGATGTTCTGAAATAAATTGTCCTTTATGAGGTGATTTTGATGAACATTCTGTTTCAAATGTATGACACAAGGTAATACACTGCTTTTCAGGGTTAATGCTGGCCAGAGGTTGCTTTGTTATACTTTAAAGACAGTAAACTATCTCATGCTGCTTACTTACACTAAATCAGAAGGATAGTAATTTAATTGGAAAAGATGCAAATGTATTTTTTTATAACAGTTTTAATGACTACTCTGTGTACAGTATTTCTCTTTGCACAGTGAAGACAGGATACTTCCTTTTGGACACTACAAAATTTAGTGCTTAATCTGCGTCCCGTTAACACCAGGCTGTACAAGACTAATTACTGCAACACTCTTCTATATTTGGTTTTAAACAGCTCTCAGGCTGTGTAGCTTGGTCATTAATGGAATTAGCAACCTGTAACCTAAACACATGCACAAGCACACAGACATCCCGACGACAATGTTTTTTCTCCTGCTGGTCAATGAAATGAGAGTTTCCAGTGACTCGCTGCTCAGGCTTCCACAATTAACATCCCCATGGACTCAAAGGCTAAACTTGGTCAAACTCAAAGGCTAAATGGGATGAAAGCAGATGGCACATGGTTAATTGTGTGTAACATTCTTAAGCAAATACCACACCCCTACCATTTAGTCAACACACAGGCAGGTTGACATTTAATTGTGCTTTAGCACTGACTGGAACTTTAATGACTCTAACAGAGTGGTGCACAGTTCTTGCTTTTTCTCCTTTGTGTAATGTGTTTAATTTTGGCCAACACACTGTGCTCTGTTTGGCCTTTAATTGATATTGAAATGAACCTTTATCTTATCCATTCTCGCCAGCACTCCAAGATGGGTCCCATGTCAAGCCTCCGATACTTGGGCTTCTGTTTCAAGCATGTCAGGGAAAGGCAATTCCTGTTTTTACATTTCCTCTTTCTCATACTTGCATTATAAAAATGGAATTGTGTTTTAGCAGTCATTCCTATCATATACTATACTCTCAGAAAGATTCTTTTTTGCTTTGAACTCAGAATTCAGTTGGTGAGTTTTATATTATGTACTGTATAATGTGCTGGAAACCCCAGGCATGCTCAGTTAGATCTCTCGTTAAACCATCTACCATCTAGATAACCTTTCAGCCTGAAAACTGTTTGGGGTTTTTTTGTTTAATTTTTTCCCCCATCCCTCTTTCCACAGGTGCCATCTTCGACGAGTCAGCACGGAAAGATGACGAGGTTTTTCGTCTCGCCGTGGCAGATCTCAACTTGAACAATGAGATCCTGGAGACAGAGAAGATCACCTTCTCTGTGGAATTTGTCGATGGGAACAACCCTTTCCAGGCTGTGCAAGAAGGTAGGAATATCAAATGGCCAATTTATTCTAAAGGCACAAATGTTACTGCTGAAGAAAGTAGCAGATGTAGTGTTTGTTTAAAGAGGCATGAAAGTAAAACAGCTGAATTTATTTCAAACATCTAGATTTCCTTGTGAACTTTTCAATGGTTTTGGGGTAGCTATGGTTTGTGGCTTTCTGAAAGTCTCTCAAGACTTTTCTATGGACGTTGGACTTTACTTATTTCAAAGTGTATCTACTAGTAGTTGGTAACAGAATGTTTGAACAGTCAATATATTACATGAAAGACACAGCCCTTCTAATAATCTAATTTTAAATCCCCAAAAATATTTTAATGCAGTTTACGAGCAGTGCTGTCTCCTTTGAATTATTTTCTTGCTCTGCAGAATTTAATTATTTCAGCTGAAGAGTGTTGGTCACACAATGTCAGTACCCTTCCATGGGCGACACAAAATACTGACATTTGAGTCAATATGACTATCTGATGAAAATATTGTGCAGAAATTAATGATTTACTATTTCTTTAATCTACCCTATTAGTTTTGTTTAATTACGCACCACATCATTTCCCTGAAAGGTTGCATTTAACACTCACAATATATTTTTGACCAACCTGTTAACATACCCTCAGGTGTGGACGCAGAGCATTTGGGAGTAACTAAACTGCAAAGCAGTATGCATGAGCCTTGAACTATGAGACTTGTTTTTGTCAGTGAATTATAGAGGTAGAGTAGCATACCGTATTTGATGCAAGTTCTGTTTTTTTTTTTCCTTCTTTGAAGCATGCTTTGGCCGTTGAGTATTTTTTTCCATACCTTGTAGATAAATTTGAATTTTCATTTAGATATAGTTTTATTTAAATTGAATCATATGACTCCCTAAAACACATTTTTCTATTTTCACTTATGAGTGCATCCTTACATGTAAATGTGTTTTGTGACACAAAGCAAAGTGAGCTCACAACAACAGCTTTTATTGGTGCCCACACAGTCACAACATTGAAGGTCACGGAAAATAGACAAAAATTCAAAAACGTCTGTGGGTGTATTTGGTGTTTCTGCAACACAGCGCTTGTCAGTGCTGTCATGACATTAATTCAGAATTTAACTGTATGCAATCTTAGAACACGAATAGACAGAAGTAAAATGTGTTTCCAGGCATCCATGTATAGCCTATGTTCACAAGAACAAATAAACAAAATAATTATTTTGAGGTTTCGTGGTCACGTATCTTACAAAGAGATGAGTATTCTTGTATTATTTGTTTACTTATTTCATTTTATTCTTAAAACTTGCATACAAAATACATTCTAGGTAGAAATGATAGCCAGTTATCAGTGTAAAATTTTCAATCGACACAGGGTGACTTCCAAAATACAGCTGAATTTGCAACCTCTATAAGAAAAAAAAATCTACTTAATGTAATGGGTTACACAGATTCTGTCCAGCCTCAATCTTAGCATTTACATTCAAGAAGACGCTTCATGTTGTTTGTCATCTGGAAGCTTTTGTGAAGTAGGGTATACCCAGTTATTATACTCCTCCTGATGCTTAATGATTAATAGTTTTCTCTATGCTTGTCGTTAGTCATTCATTCTTGTGAAAATTTCCTGTGAAGTGTGACTTATTTTCTATACTCCATGGACACTTAGAAAACAAAATAGCATGAAAGATGCGTTAATGAATTTTCTTTTTTAGACATAATGAATCCGTCAATCAGCCCATCTTAGACGTATCCAAAGATTGCTAATATAGACTTGTATCCAAAACAGGAGAACCATAATACTCTCAACATAATTTTGTACTTTTGAGTAAGTAAGCCTTTTTAGCATGCTGGCTTTCTACTTATTTCAATATAGACTAAAATTTATAATAATACACAATAAATCATGTGTACAGAAAATAAAACTTTTTCATGTACTGTATACATAATCTATTTTAGATTTAGAAGCTGTTATAGTTCTAATCCTCAACAAAACATAAAAAGAAAAGCATGATTTATATGTTTCTGTATTGAATTTTTGACTGATGTTGTTTGATGTTAATAATAAAAGGGAATCTGCTTAGACAAGGGAACGTATGTTTAATGTTAGATGATAGAGCTTTGTATAAATAAAAACTAACCTTTTCCCAATTTTTCTGTATGCCATACTTAAGTGAGCAGAAGATCAATTCTACACATTAAAACCAACTGATTTATCTTAATAAGAAGTTGAACAGAGCTTAGTAAAAAAAATTACAACATAGTTAGATGTGTGAATCTCCTTGAGCATCAATGGGTGCAATTTTCTGCTGCTTAAACTTCCACGTTGGGTTACATGTAAAACTTTCTTTAATATTCTAAATATATTAAAAAATTGTCATAACATTTTCAGTCCCCATATGATAACACTTCTTCCCAACCCTTTTCATATTTGGAAAGAAACAGATGCAGAATGCCATAAAATATTTGCTCCTTACAGATTTATTTTCTTTTGTGTGATATTCAAATGTCAAATGCAAAAACAAACTATTTAAGTACATCTTTTTTGTTGTTGTTGTTATTACTATATTCATATAGCTCTCCAAACCAACCTGGCTCTATATAAAAAAAAATGTAATGGACTTCAAAACCTATTAACTGGTTGTGCAATCTTTGGCAGTAACAACTGCTGTCAAACATTTGCGGTAACTGGCAATAAGTCTTATATATCACTGTGGAGGAATTATTGCTAACTCTTTTACTATGTTTTTTTTTTTCAGCCATATTGTGAGGAGTGTTTTAAGAATGAACTGTTTTTAAGGTTATGCTACAGCATCTCCAATCCAAACTTGTTCTAGGTTACTCTAATACCTATATTTTATTTTTATTTTATTTCCCTTTTCTTCCTTTTGGGTCATTCAAAAATAATGTGGTTTGGTTTTGGATCATTGTCCTAATGCATTTATTCACAAAGTCACAAATTCATGGAGCAAAGTTGTCACTGATAGGGAGCCGAATTATGGTAATTTGAAAAGTGAAAAGGCAACACCGCCCCAGACCACTACAATACCAGCCTTATGTTGGAAGATGTTCATTTTCTGGAATGCTGTTAGTTTGGCACCAGATGTAGTTGGTTTCTCACCCTGAAAAAAAGTCCAAATATCTTCCAAATGTCTTGGGGACTATCAACATGTGTTTTTGGACCTTTGTGGTTTTTTTGTGTTTTGTTTTGTTTTTGGAGAGCAGTGCTATTAGGTTTTAGAACATTCCATGAATTTTTGTCCAGCCTGTTTTCGCATCATAGACATTGAACTTAATTGAGGCAAGTGAAGGTCTAAAGTGTTTTAGATCTTGTTCTTGTTTCTTTTGTGGCTTCCTGGATGAGTTGTTAATGTCCTCTTGGAGTGGTTTATGTAGGCTGCTCTATATTCTCAGACAAAATATATTTAAGTGATCTCTTAATTCTCAAGGTCTGACAGTAATCAAGGCTGGGTGCAAGTGAAAAAAAGTTTAATTACTGCTAACTTATGATTTAACTAAAGGGCAATTATATTTTCAGCTAGAGCAAAGTTGGTTTGGAAAGCTTTTTTTCTCCTGAAAAATTATATTGGATTTTAGAAATAGTTTGTTGAATTTATTAAGGTTATCTTTCTAATAAAACATGTTTGGAATAGTTTTAAAATAAAGCGTCTGACCACTAAGCCCTTGAAGTCCAAAGTACAATGACTGCTGACACTTCAAGACATCCAAGGACACCCCTTCTTGCAAAACATTACGACTCAGACCTGTTAGACAAAAGTTTGGCTCAGGCAGGTGTTCATAATTTCATGGTGATTCGTGTGCAAATTCTATCCTGTGAAGTTTAAAAAAAGCTGTTACAGAATAAAGCTTTAATGAGTAACTTTAAGTGTGTTGTTTGAACTCAATTCTGTATATGTGGAGCAATTCTGACCTCAACAGGAACATAATCATGGTGTATATAAAGCTCCCTTTATTTAGATCACTAATATTTATAAGCAGCATACCTGTTTAGATGAATGTATTTTAAAGTTGGACAAAATTTGGCATAGTGTTTCCTTGATGAATTATTCATAACCCAGCATTTAGAAGGTTAATTATTTGATTTGTATAACTCACTGTGTGTAAATGGAAGCCCCTACGGTAGTTATTGGAATTCCTAGCAAAATGAACCACATGTTTTCTTTATGTACTTGCATACATAAAAGGTTGTGCGGTAATTAGGACTTCGCCTTTCATTCATGTTTTCTGAATCGCCATCCATAATTAGATGCAGATTTGCAAAGGTGGTTGCTTATTATGTATTCGTCATTTGAGAATCTCAGACACTTTCTTTGTGAAGTAGAGCTTAATAAGAAGTAGGAGATCACCAAACTTGAAAATAGGAAATCTAATCATGCTGCAGAAAAGATGCAAATCAACTAGACACTATCAGGAGAGGAGTGAGATATTCTGCTCGTGATATGTTTGAAGTCTCTGTTGTGTAATGAGCTAAATGAAGCTAAATGTGTGATCAAATAGGTCCAATTGGTCATTTATCATGATTTTTGTGTTCAATAATCCTTAAAATCACACTTGAGCATCCTGTCTCTTGTATTCATAACACTACTTAACTGCTAGAGCACTGTATGAAATTTATTTAGCAGAATGTTTTTTATGTCTCCTACTTCCCGTCCTGTGCTCTTATTCTTTAGAGGGGCAGAATATGACATACAGGAATGGGTCTCACAAAACCTTTCACGGACAGTAAATCAGCAAGTGCAAACTGTCAGACATGCTAAAACGTCTACATAGAAATGTCCAATTTGAATAAATGCTTAAAACTTGGATCATTTATTTTAGTGACTTCCTGATACAAGGACAGTTCACTGTTGCTTTGTCCTAGCTGTACTACATAAAATGTGATATTCATCGTAATTGTAACATAGTTACGTTTTATACAGGGAGGATGATGGGAACTGAAAGGAGGATCCCTATTGCTGTGCATCTCCTATACCTCTGCAATGCTGTCAGTGGTTTAGCTGTAACTATATCAAATATTTATTTAGCAAAGGACCAAAGAAACTATTTTGTTAAATTGAATAATACATGATGATCAATAGGAAAAAAAGTAGAAAGCTTTGTGGTGTTGAAATACATTATAATTTAAGCCAAGGAAATCTCATTTTGTTCAAATATTATCAAATGGTCTGCAATATATTGCTATGTAGTGTTGCAAATAAAAAAAAAAAATTACCTGCCCAAAGCTTTTAAGCATTTATCAAAGATTTGCAGAGCAATGTTCTGTTTTGAATGACTTCTTTGAGTTGAGTGATAAATGAGAGAGTGCATGATGTTTCTTTTCACTAAATATTTTTATATTTAGTGAAATGTAAAAAGTGATTTTTATTATATTTATGCAATTCTATATGCCCAAACTGAAACTGTTTGGGCATATAGATGATCAAAAAGTCTGGGCTTCTGACCAGCAGAATACCATTCCCATGACAAAAGATGGAGGTGGATTATTGTTATGGGGCTGTCTGTTTGCGGCAGGAACTGAGAGTCTAGAACTGGTCATTTTGAAGGGAATTACTTAAGGCAATGGTCTTGAACATCCTAGTGTAGCCCTCTCTTTCGCCAAATTTAGATTTGAGTAGGATCTATAGCAGGGGTCAACATGATGCCCGCGGGCACCAAGTAGGCCCCAAGGACCACATGTGGTGCCCTTCAGCATGTTCTAAAAAAAAAAAAATAAATAAATAAATAAATAAATAAATAAAAAATATAAATATATATATATATATATATATATATATATATATATATATATATATATATATATATATATATATATATATATATATATATAAAGGTACTGCTAGCCCTTTGTATAACACAACACCAATGAAGTGGCTCTCAGTTTCAAAAAGGTTGGTGATCCCTGATCTATAGCTTCCAGGGTGAAATGAATATATTCTGATTAAAGTGGTCTAAAAAGTTTGTAGGTGGTCAGTGAAAACAATTAAGAGGTTATGAAAGCTAAATGCTCTGCAAAGTACTGAAACTACGTATGAACAGTATACATGTTCAAATTTTCATTTGGATAATTTTTTTATTGAATCTTCTCTTGTAAAAACAAGTCAAATATGTAACAAAGAATGCCTTCTGTTGTTTAATGAGGGCTTTGTCAGTTACTGTCTTTATAATTTATCTACATCACTGTATTTTGATGTGAAGTATATTTTTGTACGCTTATGTGTTAAATACTTCCATTCTCCTGCATGACACTTAATTGTGGGTGTGCTCCTGTCACTTCTGTTCACATTTTACTCCATGCACCATATCCCTCCATTTTCATGGCTGGTACAGCCTAGGCAGTGCTCATGGAGCAGGTGGAGCAGTGTGGTGTCTGACTTTATTCATGTTTCTGCGTGCCTGCTCATGTCTCCATCGATTAAACCAGTAAGAACCACCTAATTGGATAACTGTCTATGTAGAGGTGGGAGTGAGGAAATGGAAAGCACAAGACCACAGGAGGGAGGGAACTCAATAGTTGCTGTGCCTTTTTTTTCCCATCTCAATGTACACTTGACATTCAGGGCCACCAGGTGCTCTGATGTGCATGCTACCAAAAACAGATGTGTTAAAGCTGGAAATTTCAAAGAATTGACCCAGGCTGACATTTTATTGTTTCTAGTGACACTTTTTGAAATTATGCAAATAAGAGTTAAATAGAATTAAGACCGTCTCTAAATACAGATAATTAACATTTAATTCTAACCTTAGTTGTGTATAATTTATTTAACATGGCTAAACTTCAGACACCAGGCTATGTAAAATGTGTTTATTGGCTGATAGCATTGACATTTTTTTTAATGTGGTTAGAATAATCTATTTCTTTTTTTTCTTTGCTAAATATAGCCTCTTGTATATTTTTATTAGATTAGCTACAAACTGATAATTTTAATTCTAAACATGTTAATCAATAATGAAAATACCTATCATTTAATGCCCAACAAGTCAAGTCAAGATAAGATAAGATAAGATAAGATAAGATAAGATAAGATAAGATAGGCTTTATTGATTGCACAATGGAGAAATTCACTTGCCACATCGGCTCATACAAGAAGGTGCGGAGTAGGTAAGATGTGTTCAGTTATATACAGTGAATATTCATATATACAATGGATCAAAAGAATACAAAAAGAAAAAGGAATGGGCATATGGTGTCTTATTTACATTCATAGTGATCTATATTTATATAAACATATAAGCACAAAGCACAACAGTATTCATCTGTCCATTGTCTTCTGCTTACGTGAGATGGGGTCGCGGGGGCAACAAGTGATGAAAAAGCCCTCAAGAAAGGTCTAACCCCATGAACACCACCAGGCTATAAAGCAAATCTGACATTAGTATCATGTTTAACTGTTAGGGTTATTTAAAATGTTCAACAATACTATATGTTGACCTTGATGCATAGTTTAAGAAAAAAACAATATTGTCAAAATGTCCAACCATATCCCTATGGTTGGTAAACACCTTAAAATGGCAGGTAAATCATGTGAAGATGTGGGAGCATTAGGACTCTTGTATCCCATTGACACCTGGCAAAAATGTCTTTACTAAGAGATTTGCTTTCTAAATACTGGTATGAATGCACTAAAAATATTTTGAGTAGGGTTTTCCTCACACTGCCTTTGAAGGTGACTTTTGACTTGAATCCGTGTTAGCTCAGCCATCTGAACACAATCCGCCCTGAAACAAAAGGACCACCTACTGGTCTTTTACACTCACCATTTCAACTTGTAAAATGGTTAGTTTCATAATTAAGCTTAATAATTTTATATTAATAAATTACAATTTCCACTCTGATAAATCCCAACTATGTTGATGTAGGAGTAATTATCTATTATAAGGAAATTACACCAGTGGACCTGCTGATGTCCTGTTTGTTGCCTGATGAATAATGTGGATGTTTATTTCTATGTAAACTCAGCATCTACAAACTCATTACTCTTGAGCTATTTTACAACCAGATGTTAAAAGGCCTTTATGAGCATTATTTACTTATACCTGAATTAGTCAAGACACATGTTTATGCAGAGTTTGGGTAGAACCTTATATTCTGACATTTGGACACTGAAGAAATAAAGAATAAAGGTATGTTTGCCAAGAATTCAAACGCCATTAAAAAAAAAGAGTTCAGGACATCATCTGCAGAGGTAGAAGTCATGCCTGAAAGACAAGCATTTCAGCATCAGAAAAGCTTTTATGGGCTGACATGAGAATAAGAGATAACCAAAATTATCTAAGAGATAGCCAAACAAGATTTAGTGCAATCTGGATTTACAATAAAAAACATTTGCTGATCAGATGAGACAAAAATTAGGTTTTGGTACAAATGTCCAAGCATTATGCTTGGCCCAAAACATGCTGCTCAGCAGTAGCAACAAATCCCGATGCTATCTTACAGCAGATACTGCTCAGAACTGCAGGCGGGGTAAATAAACCACTGGAACAATTCACATTTTATTGGAAGAGGCTTCTGTGAGAACCCAAGTCAAATTCCATATCTACTATCTATCTCATTTTTGCACAGAGCAACGTTCACTTAATGTCGATTTCCATCTAAATGGGTCTGTTTAACATTTGTAGTTTGCGACAAAATGATTAGATCCCTTCAATTTTTTAATGTTTCGTCACTTTACAACCACAACATGTTCTTTTTTTACGGGAGTTTAGGTAACTGGTCAACAGAAAATAATCCATAATTCAGTGAAAGAGGGAAAAGACAAACTGTTCTCAAATTTTTACATAATTTCACATAAAAATCTAAAATGCATCTCCACAGCAGTCACAACCACTGTGTTAGTAGCATAATGTCAAATAATTTGGTTCACAAATCTTGCCTAAAACTAAACACTTTAATGCACACAGACATCTGTACAAGCCAAGCTGTCATACCAGCTTCCTGACACCAAACCACCAAATACACACAAGGAGTTGGAGATAACTTTCTATATCGCTTGAGCTACAAGGTCACCTTTTTCAATCAAAATTCTTTAATTTTGTTTTCATTTCTATTCTTAATATAAAATATGTTGCAGCAGCAAAGTTAAATCATGTAGGCTGCTAAAATAGAATGAGTAAAACGAACATGATCCCACATGCATATACTATACTGTATTTTATGTTTATTTGTTATTTTTTTTTGTAGACTGCTATATCAAAATGGAATGAGTAAAAATGACATGCTTCCATATGCATATACTTTACTTAAGTATTTAAAGCAAGGAAAAATATACTTACGTTTTTCGTTCTCTCAGATGATGCATTCTGACACAGTGGAGCTTGTTGTGATTTGCTGAAATGCTGGAGTACAAAGTTGGCATGAAGCAAATGCCTTTGGGGAGTTGACTAGATGTGTGTCAGAAGGCAACAAAATCAGATTTAGTTTTGTTGATTAGCCCTCTCTAAAAGTCTAAACATAGAGTAATTCTTAATAGGGCACATACCCTTGTTAGATTAAAAATTAAATCTGAAGGCTCTGCTTTTAGAATAGAATGGAAATATCCTTTTATTGTCCATTTGGAAATTTATGGTGTACAGTTTAACAGTCGAAATTGAAGCATGCAGATTCACACAAGTAAAATATAACCAAATGATGAGACTGTACAGTAAGGGCAAATTTACAACATAAACAAAAGTACTGTACAGTTATTGAGAATAGCGTACACAAATGCAAATAGATGTGCACCCAAGTAGGATACATTTTCTATATTTTCGGTTTCTATTGAAATTATTTTTTAAATGCTTGAATATTTGTGCATAAAAATACAGTAAAATATTATTTACAAGAGTATGGGAAACTGTGCAAATAATATCAAGGATGTAAATAGTTTATTGAGTTTGAGTTTCATTGGGAGCAGTGATGGTTATAATGTCCAGCAGAAGTGGGGAGGAAGGACTCAGTAAAGCTCTTTTGTGCATTTAGAATGCATAAGTCTGTCATTGAGGGAGCTCTTCAGCTCTGCAACAGCTTCATGCATGGGTTGCAAGACATTGTCCAACAGTGATGTTGTTTTTGCCGGAGTCTTTCTCCCAGCACCTGCACTGGATTTGAGGGGTGTTGGACATCTTAGGACAGAGCTGGCCTTGCTGATGAGCTCATCCAACCGCTTCCTTTGAGCGGTAGATGAGCTTCTGCTCCAACAGAAGAGGTCCGATGCCACCGCAGAGTCAAAAAAGGTCATCAGGAGCACCCCCTGCACTTCTACAGACCTGTTCTGCTCTGACTCTTCCTGTAAAGAACATCAGTGTTGTGACTCCAGTCCAGTTCATTGTTCCCTGGATGTACAATCGCGTTATCTTGATGGGTTTGTGTCTGCAGAAATCCACCACCAACTCCTTGATTTTGCCTGCTTTGATCAGTATGTTAATTTCTTAGAGAGATTCTCCCTCTTGATCTGTTTCCACTGCAAATTTTAAATTCAAGCTACAGCAACACAATAGGCAATCTTTTTGGAATAAAGACATTCAGATTTTTTTTTTCAGTCTGAAGCTTGCCACATCCTCTGTCAGTAAAATATTCACAACATTTAAAAGATTTACAAGACCTCTTTTCTGGTGCAGTTCATTTGAGTCTTCACTCCAAACATAAACAACAGTGGAAGTACAAGCTTATGTCAAAGCACTGGGTTAACAACAAACAAGAGGTAGCATATAATTACACTGGCGTGTGAAAGATCAAAACGAGACAGCATTATTCAATGTGTCTCCTGAGCCTCCGGTGTTTTAAATTGATTGATTTTATTCAGTTTCTTTATGAGTGGGGATATGACCTATTTTTTTAACCTACTTTTTCAGCTACTGAAAAGTTGATCTAATTCAGTTTTGTCATCTTTCTATATTTAGTTTTTTACAGTGCTTCAGAGAAGTACTCATATCTCCTGAATTTTTAAACATTTTTGTTGTGTATTTTATTAGGATTTTTTTATGATAGATATATACACATAGTGGTGCATCAGAAAATAAGGCATGGTTTTCAGTCCCACTGAACCATCTCTTGTAGTAATGACAGCTAAAAATCTTTGTCTAAATGTCTGAGCCAGCTATGCTTGTCTAGAGACGAATATTTTTACCCATTCTTCTTCGCAAAATGAGTCAAGCTCACACACATTGGATGGATGGTGTAAGTAAACATATATTTCCGAGTCTTCCACATAAGACCAATTCCAAATTGGACTTAGTTTTGGGCTTTGACTGAGCCATACTAACATATGAATGTACTTTGATCTAAATCATCCCATTTTAACTTTGGCTGCATGTTTAGGGTGGGTGTACTGCTAGAAGACAATGCTTCTTTGGTAATGTGATAAATGCCAAAGATATTGTGCTGAGATCTTTGGCAAACTTCAAAGTATTTTCCACATAGACTTGGAGTTGGATCCCATCTCACTAATGTTAGGTCTCCTAGGTACATGTATTGTTGCAGTACCTAACAAGACTTTTTACTATTCTTACATTTGCAGCAAGAAGAACATTCTTTTACAGTAGATAAATGACAAAACACTCTCTATCAATGGATGGCACAAAATTATATTTGATTCCCTTGGATTTCCATACCAACATTATGCGTGCCAATGTGGACAGGTTTCATCAAATCTGGCAACCATTTCAAGTGGAGAACTCATAACTTTATAATTCTGTACGCAAGAGAACATTCTGATCTGCTGGGATGCTCTCCACCATGTTGATCCAAAGCTGTGCTGCTATGACAGTGGTATTTTAGGGCAGGGAGGGGCTGAACCCGGAGTGGCAGCTGTACACA
The DNA here is from genome assembly GCF_011125445.2 of Fundulus heteroclitus. Classification (NCBI taxonomy): domain Eukaryota; kingdom Metazoa; phylum Chordata; class Actinopteri; order Cyprinodontiformes; family Fundulidae; genus Fundulus; species Fundulus heteroclitus. The sequence goes on from NC_046372.1 coordinate 6,805,718, forward strand.
TGCACATACATGCATGGTTCGGCCCGGCTATGTAAATTGGAGAACAACGCCGAGAGCTGCGGTGTGACGTCATACCATAGTCCATCTAAAATATTACTTTGAGTTCTTCACATTAATATTTTTTTGGACTTTCTATCTAAAATATTTAATTTTTGCTTATTGATCCTTTAAATATTTTCTGAACTCTCTCTAATGAATCTGTGAGCTGTCATGACTATTTCATTGACATTATTACACTAATTTTTAATTAACTCAACGAGGATGCAGTGTCCTCCAGCTCCATGGTGCATTCAAATGTATCAATTAAAAAAAAAATGTTTACTTATGAAGATCATTAGGGAAGGGATTACATTTTCAACATCTTCTGGAAAGCTTGGCCTTAAAATGAGTAATTGTCTCAAGTATAGAAAAAAAATGCTTTAGATTAAATTTACCTCACTGAATTTGTGAGAAGTGAGTTTATTCATACTTTGTTGGTTGTATTATTGCAATGGGTGCACTTTCCTCCTTTTAAAAACACGTCCTTGTATTGTAAAAAGGCTCTTTGTAAAGAGAAGAAAATATGCCAAAGGAAATAATTAAATATGCATAGAACAATACAGGTTCTTCTAGAGTTCAGTGCCCCAAACACAAAATGAAAGACGCTGACTCATATGTGGGCTTTGCTGGAACACTGTGGTTTTGGTTGTGTAGGTCTGGCGTTCTGTATATTTAGGAGTCTGTTCCCAGACTGTCGCTGAAAGCTGATGAGTCACAGACAGTCACAGACGCTAAATGGAACAAAGTGGCTAGAGGAAAGGGTTTATAAATGAAAGAGACTGCCTGTCTTTACTGCTGATTTAAATATCCAGTTTTGGTCGTAATTTTTGAATGTTCTAACACAAGAAGTAATAATGCTGCTACATGTATTTAAATTTGTTTGCTTTACATGTGGACCACTATCTGTCATTCAATCACAAAATATCTCCCACAAATGCATTAATCTTTAATATTATGCAAATACTGATTTTGTATTACTTAAGCTAAAGTTTACAATGTATAATTATCTATTTTTGTGGCTCTTGAACATACATGTGCTTTGTTTCCTAACACATGACTTGAGACATTGAAATTTTATACTGAAGACCTGCAACAAAATCACCACACAACACTTCTAATAATCACAAATGCACATATTTAGCTGGTATTTATACACACTGGGTCTTTTCCTGTTAATAGCCTACAATAGTTTTTGCGGGGGAGGGGAGGGTGAACCCCGCTGTCTTGGACAACAACCCTAAGAAACCGCAACTGCCAACTCACGAAATTTACAAGTGACTTTAGAGAAAAACAAGCACAAAGTTGCTGATAACAAGAGGACTAAACAGCCCTCATGGATTGTATAAAGTTTTAAAGCTGTTGAGAAAAAGCCAAATAAACATATTCTACCTGCACAGATGCTGCAGTCACTGGTTTTAGCTCTGGACATTTAAGTGTTGGCTCCTTAGGAGTGAGGAAATGTAGAGAGCACATTTAGGTGTCTTTGGTCAGATTCCACAGTAAAGTCCTCTCGATTACAAGCTTGTATCTAACACTGACATTTCTCTGCAATTCTTCAGGGTTTTGGAAAATCAATGAAACAAAAAAAAATTCTCTTCATATGATCATGATCACCATATCGCTAGTCACTGCAGCAGGTACCAACGTAGCAGCGGCGTTTGTTGTTGCCATATTATTGTTTGTTGAGATGATATTCATGACAGAACTGTTGACTATTTGACTCAAACAAGTAAACTATTCAAGCATTGGCACTCTGCTTGTATGACCATGCATACATCTAAATTTAGTCGTTTGACGTCATTTAAGGAATGCCCTATATAAAAATATCCAAGCAGCACCTGGACAGACTAAATTCAAATTTTCCTAACTACTACAGACTCCAAGTACACAACAAAATTTATTTAAGGGCTAAAAAGTGAATTCTGCATGATATGTCCTCTTTAAAAAAAGTTGAGCCAGCATCTCATGCGTCATTTCAATTCTTTGCCACTCCATCTTTTACATTTTTCTATGTATATGGACATGAACAGGGCCATCAGCTACCATAAAGATATTTCATTATTGAACATTTCTTGCCAAAAAAAGTAACAAAATGAAGTCCCTTTCATGATTTGGAATTCATACTCTGTCATCCTATATTCAGTTGCCTGAATAAATAACTAAATGCACAAACACAGATATGAGCAGTTTCACACACACTATGGCTTTCATAAAGCATTGCATTTCCTAATTTTTATCCACCAGCATTATCCCTCCTCCTTCCTACTCTGGTCATGCTTAAATTCGAAAGACTTCCTGTTCTGATATCTTTGTCCTTTCAATCAAGGTTTCCTTAAATCTCTCTCCCCCAATTTCCACACTTTTGTGCCCCTAACTCTATTAAGTGATGAGTTGGAATAATTCAATTAACCTCCTTACTAATCGAAATAGGGTGGTGGTGGTAGTAGTTGGGAGGGGGTGTCCATGGCAACACTCACATTTTACAAGAGGCAATGTGATGGTATTCCGTGTGTGTGTGTGTGTGTGTGTGTGTGTGTGTGTGTGTGTGTGTGTGTGTGTGTGTGTTGGAAGTACAGCAGCTGACAGCTGGGGACAAACCAGATTCGACCAGCCTTTGAGAGCTTTCAATAATGGGTGAACGTGCATGTCTTCTGTGCTCAGTTGGTGTTGGTTCTGCTGATTGGGTTTTAGATAGAAATTTTCATTTGAATGGGAGTCAAAAGAAGATCTCCAATGAAAGCTTTCCTTCCTGCTCCTGCTGAGCATTGACCAGTGGACAAACTGGCTCCTTTTCTATAGCTGCTTGGCAGCCAGCATCCCCTCAAAACAAAATAGTCCTTCACAGTTGAAGAAAACTATAATTGGTTTCTGGTTTAGCTTCAGAGTATTACTTTCATTTGAGAAAAAAGTACATTACATGTTTTAGAAAATGTTAGAAAAATATTAGAAATTTAGCTTAGATAAGAATATACTGTCCCATGGAAATGTTTGGCAATAGCTGAGGAGGTCCAATGTTTATCCCTATATCAAAAGGTTAGCTGGTTCTATCCCAGACACCCAGATTTCAGATGTTAAGTGACATTGGAAATTAATTAATTTCAATTTTATTTATATAGTGCCAATTCACAATACATGTTATCTCAAGTGACTTTACCAAGTCAAATTCAATCAAATCATATATACAGATTAGTCAGTTTCCTATCTAAGGTAACCCAGCAGATTGACAAGCAGCATTCACTCCTTCGAGCGTAGAGCCACAGTGGACAGCCGTCTGCATTGTCCATGGCTTTGCAGCAATACCTCATTCTGAGCAGGCATGAAGCAACAGTGGAGAGGAAAACTCCTCTTTAACAGGAAGGAAAACCCTCCAGCAGAACCAGACTCAGTGTGAACGGTCATCTGCCTTGACTGACTGGGGGAACCAGACACTGATCAGACAGGTTCGGGTAAATAAAATGAAGCGGAATTGATCAATTACACAAATTCAATTGCAAACTTGAAGATTAGGCAGCAGAATGACTTGACGCTTAGATAGGTAATTCATATAGAGTATGAGTAATGTTAACATTTATTTTCCTGCAATGGAATTTGGAACTGTTTAAAATAAAGACTGAGAGTAGCCAAGTAACATTTATTACAATTATTAAGTTTGTATACATGAGTGCTAACGATAGTATGATATTTAAAGCACAAAACACAAGATTGATCCTACATCCTAATAGTTTGCATCTCAGAGAGTATATTAAGAGAAAAAGGGATCATATTTAAAACATAACAATAATGGTTTTAAAAAAGTGTTTGTGATGTGTTGAGAAGCAGTTGAGGATTTACCTTTCCTACAGATGTAATTTGTCTTGATAAACTAAAACAACTTATGATAACTTTATAAGGATGCCTGTCAAGTTCCTGAATAATAAAACATAGACAAACGTTGCTCTCTCAGGAATATCATAGCTACAAAATCTGGAATTTGTGTCATTGAAATCTAAACTGCTAATAAAAGTACCTTTAGGCTTTATTTTGAAAGTTTAATATGAAACAACATAATAAATGTATGCCCTTTAAAGTTTTTAGGGCTGAGTACTGCGTAGTTTCTCAATTAATGATCAAATTCACAAGTTCCAGGGCTCTCCCAGTCTGATCTCGGGTATAAGTTCAGGAACTTTATCACAGCCTCTTTAAATTATTGGTATACAGAGTTTTTGAGGAAACTCTCCTTTCAGTGCCCGTTGTTACGGTTATACTCAAAGCAAAATGAGTAGCCAAACTATCACAGCTATTTTAACAGTTGTGGTCTATTTTTGTGTGTGAGGCTGGGGAAAGCTACATCAGAGTTTGTGTGTAATGTCTTTGATCGAATCGGAGTTATCCGCTTAAATTCTAAAGGTGTGGTGTTGCCTCCTGTCTGTGCTGTGGGACCTAGTCTTCCAGCTGTACTCATGTAAGTGAACTGTTCACTTTACTTTTTTATGTTTTGTCTGCACACAATTAACTGCATTTAAAAATCTAGTATGCTGAATTATCAGTGAAGTATAACAAAAAAGAGAATAAACATTAGACATGCACTTTAGCAAACCGCTTAGCATGAAAACATTACCAAAATTGGAAAATGTATTGAAAACTCTAGCTATGTGTTGTCAAGAATTGTTATTTTATGCTCTAAGCTTTACCTGGCTAACTGCTGTGTCATCCAGTAAGCATGAGCCACTACTAATGAGTAAATATAAATGAAAACATAAAACCACCAAAGAAAATCAGTTTTTCTTTGCTCAAGATCTTCAAAAGAGCCATCTCATCCCACATAATAGCCCAAATAACAACAAATGACTCTCAAGCTTTAATGAACCAGAAAGCTGGAGACCCGATAATTTATTCAGATACCAAAGTAACTTTTACAGAGTTATTACAAAGCTGATGTAGAGGGATCGGGAATTAGCTGGAGCACACGTAGGGACCACTGTAAAAAGGAGGCACAGGTTAGTGGCTGGCGTCAACTCAGTGAGGTTTAATCACTGAACAAAAGCCACTAACTTTCTCAATGACTGAGAGGTTGCACTGGTCCTGACAAGTAGATCCATGGGCTCCACAGAGATGATTTGGATCAGTGACTGAGTGATCCAGTTCAGGCAGACTAACCCGGGGAATCAACTGTCCGGGCTTGGGTCATACATGGGTGATCAGGGGAACTGGCTGAGGTTTCCAGCTGGGCACAGGCAATAAGCAAATCCAGGCGAGAGAATCGATCACAGGTGGCACACTCCGGGGTGCCAGAGGTTTCCAGACAAGGGCAGAAGCTTAATCCGAGGTCCAGGCTTGAGTCAGTAACAAGAGATAGCAGGATCAGACTGGGGCACATGCAGGCAGACATGTCAGGGGACAGTACAGGGTTCGGTGTTTAGAACAGAAACCAACTGGAGAGTCTGACAAGGGCAAAAAAAAAAAAAAAAACAGGCAAAAACTGGTCACAACAGACAGGGAATGTTGGATGGTCTGCTCACACAAAGACTTTCAAGGATTTGGCAATTACACACTGGGAGAAGCAGGTATATATAGTACTCTCCCCAGGTGCAGCAACTCTAATTTGGTCTAACTCGAATTGCTGCACCCGGGGAGATCACTATACATACACTGAGGTGTAAGTGCTCAGACCAGATTGTCAAAGCAGAGCTAAGGAGGCAAGGAGGGACGTCAGCATCACTGCAGACAGGATCAGACAAACAGGATCGATACACAAGCATACTAATCTGCCGCTAAAGCAGCGCCACTCTGCATGGATCAGCGGCTCAGTCAACAGGCAGACCGTCTTTCCATTGTTGTGATGCATACATGTACCCCCTCATGTGTCCTATCAACAATATTAACATTCTCTTTATTACTCTCTGTCAAGTCCTCAAATCAAGCGCTGTTATTCTGCTGTAATCTGAAGTGCTGTTGATGAGAAATTATTTTGCCAATATTACTGCTGGGTCTTTTCTAACCATTGTATGCTGTCTCTATGGTACATGTTCAGTCAAGGACCACGGAACCAGTTGGGCGGCGGCCCTACCTACTTTTAATCGTTGAACATGTAAAATTGAATGTTAAATATATATAAATATAATTAAACTTTGTATTGGCAGATTATGTCATGTGAGGTAAAGTTTGAACTAAACTTTTCTCACACAAATGCTAGCCATTTGGCATGCCTTCTGACCAACAGTGAAACAACAATGAAAGTAGAATCAGATTTTTTTTTATTTTTTTTTTTTGCCACAATGCCAAGAAAAAGTTATTGGACCTGCAGCTACTGTCACTGACATGGACCGTGAACTCCCTGGAGAAGCCTCAGATTCAGAAGAAAGGTCTGCTACTTCACCTAGCTATAGCTGTTATGCCGCTGTACCACACACCGACTGTGCTGGACGTATCACGGATGAAAGAACGTGCCACGCTATCTCTGGTGGGTCTCATCCAGCCAGCAATTCAGTCTTCAGTCCATGTTCATATGCCTAGGCTCCAGCTAATTTGGTCACTCTGTCTGTTCTGTTGCTCGTTGCTGCTCCTCCAGGAAACAATTTTTCACCTGCCCGAGCTATAGACTCCTCCATTGCACCAGAGCCCTGAGCTTCCACTTCTTCTCCTTCAACAAGCCTGGCAGATGTCCACAGCTCTAGAGACTGTTGCAGGGATCTGTCAAAATTTCACCAACCAAATGACCCAGCAATCCTCATGGATACAAGACATTTACAAGGAGGTGAAACACAGAAAAGCGAGTTTGGTTAACCAGTGGCTAACATTGTGTCAAACGCGAGCAAGGATTTTCTGCACTCAGTGTCGCCTTTTGGACAATTGAAGGACTGGGTTTGGGGTTAAGATAAACTAATGAACACGCTGTCAATGAGCTTTGGTTCCAAAACTGGAAAAATGCTGTGTGCTCTTTTCCCAAGCACAAAAGCAGCAAATATAGAGAAGCTATGGCTTACTACAGCATGTATTCATCCCAAGAGCAGTCTATTGTGTCCCAGCTTGATGTCCAGCTCAAAGTTTAACAACAGCACAGATGTGACATGCCAGATAGGGAGCTAATGTAAATCATTTATCTAATGGGTCAGCGCAGGGCACTGGATGGTAATGATCCAAAAAACAACAATCTTTACAACTTGTTGGAGTAGCAGACAGAAACTATGGGCCATGACATAATCAATGATTAATTCAGTTTCACGTGCAGTACTGTCCCAGGTTATTTCACCTATTTGTGGGGAGTTTTATTGTGCGCGGCAACATTTTGCCCAGTATGTGCCACGGACAGGTATAGGATGGATCTGCAAGTATGTCTGGACATTTGAATGGACTTGCAGATCGCTATTTATGTGCATTGCTTTGCGCATTGTCTTAATTTGTTTGCAAGATCCTCAGAAAAATATAGAGTCATCAGATATGTACTAGACTAGATGCACTAGACTCAAGAAGGTTTGTGTGCTGTGAAACAATCCCCCAAACAAAACAAATTTTAAGACTTGAAAAATTAAATGGTCCTGGGGAATATAAATCTGCGCACTATTTGCACGAGATGCACGCATGGGTGCAGTGAAATCTGTTCCTGACAACTACCCAGGACTTTCCACTCTGAAAACGGAAATAAATGAAGATTCATACAGCGATGCTGGTAGGAAAGCTGGGGGAATTTAGTACATTCTTTGGAATGCATCTAGCATTGATGTATTTTTTCTCTGACTGACCAGCTGTCTGACTGACCTTACAAACCGTAAAAATATCATTACAGGATGTGCAGAAGGCTGTGGCTTTGACAAAAAGAGGCCATATCATGTTTTTGAGGAGTTTTGGAAGACTCACAAGCCCTCACAAATGCCCCAGTGTTGCCTAGACCTGGCCCAAATCGGATCTTTTCATGTCACATTTGAGCAACTTCCGTATTTGGTCCTAAATCTGATTCATATCTGATCTTTTTGATTGCAGCTCCAGTGGGAACCACCAACACGGATTTTATGCATCTTTGACATCAAATTTCAATCAACATTTGTCACAACTCTGTGCCAGCAGAAGCTGGAGATGATAGCAGTTAGTATTAGGAAGACAGACAGCAGCTGCCTGCTACCACGGCACTGTTCAGTGGAGGGACATCGAGATGTTAGACCTCATTAATTTAATATGCAGCAAAACTTCTAGTCTAGCCAAATTGGATGGGTCGTATAGGAACTGTTTGGATGAGGGACGTAACACACTGCACACTGAGGACTTTGCAATTCCAAAGAGGTTTTCATTCGCTGCAAATCCATTGTGTTGCATTTCAACGGGAGGCAGCGTGTCGTAATCTTCCCCCACTGCATTCTGGCTGCGTCCTCCATCCAGTAGACCTCTGTGCAGCCCAAGCTTTGTAAAATGCCAGAGTTTCAGTCTTTTTATTCCTGCTAAGCACCTGCTAATAGAAAAAATGGTTTCCATTGGACTCACTTTAAATCATGAAACATATTTCTTCCATGTTTGCTTGACTAAAGCAGGCTGCGTAAAAGCATTTATATTGTTCTCTTGCAGATGCGGGCCAGTTCACACTGGAGTCAGATATAGGCAGCATTTAATGGGAATGAGCTCACAAAAAAAAAAAAGAAAAAAAGAAAAATTGGAATTGATCATTAAGACCTGCAGAGGGAATGTAGCCTCTAGGAGACTATACTTTGAAGTTCCGGATCTACTTGATGGTGAATTGGAGCAGTGTTTTAGACGGAGAGACCTGCTTGTGGCAGCTGCTATGTAGCACATTGTTGTGTCTGCAGCTGAAAGGAAGGTGGTCCCTTTCCCTTCTTCCATAGTGGGTCTCTACAAGAGCGATCTTGACATTGGCACTCTTCGTGCATAGCTGGAAATGTTGCCAGATGTGATTCAGACTTCTGGCATGGAGGGAAGCCAAACAATAGCCTCAGTAGCATTGTCAATGAATGCTACGCCTGTGGCAAAAAAAAAAAAAAAAAAAACTTCCTGAGGTGCACAAGCTGTTGAGCTTATTCTACACCATCTCTGTGTCCACTGCCATTGCTGAGTGGTGTTTCTTGTCCCTCTGTTGTGTCAAAACATATCTAAGATCAACAATGACCCAGAGAAGACTAAATGGCTTGATGTCCACCCACACACAAGGATGTTTTGACCACAGTGGATGCTTTGTGGATAGCCAGGGAATTCATCAACTTTAATGAGAGACAGAGACTCTTCTTTGGGAAGCTGTAGAGCAGGGGTGAATTTTTAGCTAAAAACAAAACGAGAAAAAAAAAGCCAAATAGATGACTCACCCAGTGTTGCTAAAATTGAGAATATAGAATTAAATTATTACTTTTATAAATAAATGGAAAAGTGTTCATTCATGAGTTGGTTAAGTTTTTCTCTATCACTCAATTAGTTTCTCTTTGTATACTTTGAAAATGATAGCTGCACCTGTCTGTTAAATGCCTAAAGTTTAGTCAGAGATATGTGGTTTAATGTGAGAAACTTATTTTAATTGACAGTTTGGTTTGCATGGTGTTGAGACTTACCGAAGTTTGGGTGATCATTTTGTCTACTTTGCTACTAATGGGAGGATAATGATTTGTTTATAATTTAGAACAAGCAATGTGTGTGCAGACATTTAAAAATGCTAAAAAGAACTGAATAAAAAGGATTCTAAAAACCTAATAGTTAATTAAAATTTATTTTGCTACTAAATTTGAGCAGTCTGTTACTACTGTAGATGGACAGCTTAGATGGGAGATTTAGTTTTCCCTAAAGACTCGAGACTCGTCTTTGAGGCCTGGAACTTAAGTCTCATGAATACCCTTATGTAATCTGGGATGAAAGTAAGCCAATAAATGTACAGATTTGAACTAAATAATTTGATTGTCCCCTCTGAGATACTGTAGTCTATACAAATAATTGGTTTTTATGATAGTGTTACACACTGCATATGTGAACTCTCTGAATTGTTTCTCTAAAGTACGTGCCAAGAATTAGAGTAAAAGCTAGCAGCAGTTTCCAAGTTCATCTTCCTATATTTAATGCCTCCATGCAGCCATTTACAGCAAGTAAGCCACAGAGCACAGCTCTGACAGGTGATGTGGATATTGTCCTGTTAAAGGGAGGATTCAATTTATTATCTACAGAGGTTTGTGGACTTTGGGAAACTAATGGTTCATAGCAGTCTGTTAATATTTGTTTTAGCATCATAGCAATGATCAGATAGAAATGCCTTAAACTGAATTCTGTGTTAAATACCTTTTGGGTCTCTCACAACAAAAAAAACATAACTTACCTCAAACCTCTTTTTCGGCTGCTGTTAAGGTAATATGAATACAAAACACTAAATACTTAAAATAAAGCAGTTCCTGTAATGTTTAGTCACCAATGGAAAAAAATTGTTAATCACTGACAACATTTCATCATGGTTTTTATTTTCTTTATTTCCTCAGGTAACATGGAAAATAAACCGTTTGGACTTGACAAAACTTTTAAATTCCGATTTGTTTCGACATAATCTTGAAAATCATTACTTGAAGAAAGGAGAAGAGAAGTTTCTAAATCATTTTATCACTATACAGTAAAATACTGGAACATTTAGAGGTAGGGATTAACAGCTCTCCAATTCTCTGTTTTAGGAAAAGTTGATGTCATGCATCTGGTGTGAGAATGTTAGTGTAACCTAATTGCAAATGTGACACTTGGAAATTAATTGATCTTACTTCAGAATAAACACATAATTTAGTTCTTCCTTAAAGAGCATTTGAGTTGATGGAAAATGAATGCTGGTGGAAACATTTATAATGACTAACTTGTAATTTTTACTGGTATACTGTTGGCATACAGGCGCTCACATGCTTTATCCATACACTTACACACGATGCAATCTGAAGTGCAGCCCACTCTGATACTTTCTATTTTATTAGTCATAAAAAACTCCGGCACCAGGCAGCCAAAAAACATCTTTTAGATTTGATTTGATGCTTTATGGAAAATGCTCTTGTGAATTCCCCACACTATTCTGGATAATGAAATGCAAAGCTGCAAATGCAAAGTTCCTTTCGCACAGCAAAAGTCTTCTTGCAACAAACTCAACATGATATAGTGTGAATTATATCATCATTATATGTGTCCACAACTTCCATGAAATAAAAGTCTCAATGACAAACATCATCTCACCGAGGGAATTTTATCCATTAGAGGAGAGACATATCAAGTGTCCAGCAAACAATGAAGCTAATTGATCTCTGTAATGTTATTGTTCATCTATAACATGCATACTGTTGTGAAAAGGTGGTTACCTCCTTTGTCACATTTCAACACTTTATGTGATTAAACACATTTTGATATCAGAGATCATCTACATTTTCAAATGATGATTTGATACGAATGAAAAAACTCAACATAATATATTAAGGAATCGTCAGGATTTATTTTTCTTTAAGAGACGACCCTTTGTGTTCTCTCCCATGGTTGTAAATTGTGCCCAGTCTCTCGTTGAATAATGAACAATGATCTTAATTGAGGCAAGTGAGGCCTGCAGTGCTATAGCTGAAGCTGCAGTGCTCTTGGAATAATTGGAAGGCTTGCTGTTTTTAGGAAGGTTAACTATGCTACCACGTTTTCTCAAATGGTAGAAAATGGCTCTGACTGTGGTTTGGTCATATCCCAAAACAAGAAAATGACTTTGTAGCCCTTTTCAGACATAGATGTCAATGACGTCTTTCTCATCTGCTCTTGAATTTCTGAATATTGGGAGCAAGATGTGTTGCTTTTTGATATTTTACTCCATTAAACGTCATGTTGTCACATGGATTGTGACAACATGTTACAAAACATACAGTTTTCGGTTATTTTAAGATGACTTTTTGCTGGTTTGCATATTAGGTTTTTTTCTGTAATTTATCTAAATCATCTTTAAAAGCTACCATTTGTTTCTACGTGTATTTGTTCAGTCAATCTTTGTCTGGTGTTAAATATGGTTTGGCTAAAACATTTCAGCATGACAAGGAAGCAAGAAAAGAACAGCTAAGCAAGAGGACAAATATTTAATCTTACAGAACTTTAAGTATGTGCTCATACCATAACTGAATTTAAATAAAATCTAAATTTGCTTGAGGAGATTCAACCACTTTTCTTTCTTTTCTGTCTTTACTATATAGCTCAGCTTCTTAAATCTGTGGTTTCTTCGTCACCATTTTTCCAGCCTTTTTGTTTACTGCTGTTTTTAGTATGTATACAATGATGGCATATTTTGACAAATAAGGAGTCATTGAGGAGGAAAAAAGGAAGAATAACTGTCAGGAATACACTTGGGATTTCCTTTAGGTACAGAATTTCTTTTCAATTACAACTCAAATTAAGTATGATTTTTTTTATATTCACGTTTACCTCTTACTGAAATTATGCATGCAAATGTTTGCACACCAAGTTTTTTTTTTTTGTATAACTTCAAAATGATTTGCAATGAAACTATCTCGTTCTCTTGGTTTTAAATTGGTTCACACTATCCAAAAGAAAATTGCCACAAGACTAATACACATTTACAAACTGTCAGTTAAAACTGCTAACCAAGTTGCCGCAGCAAAAAGACAAACTACTTTCGAAATAGCAGATATGTCTAAATCATCAGGGTGCAGCTGGTTGAAAGATAAGAGAGAAGCAAGAAGAAAGGGTTATCAAGGGTATTTCAACTGTTTTCCAGGCAATTATTAGAACCATTGCTGGCAGTTCCCCCAAAGGATGATTACACACATGCCCCTAATACACACATTCAGAAATACACAAACAACTAAGTGCCAGGGTCAGGCAGGTGAATAAGGAAAGGAGTGAGGTATGAGATTCACTTTAATGAAAGGGCCAATGCAGTGGCACAAGGTATAGATAAGGGTTTAAAGAGACGGAAAGGAAGAAAAAGATAGACGTACGGAGATGAAATCGGAGAACGTGAGGTGCACAAAGAGAAGGAATGGGAAAATGAGATAAGCCTCATCCACCGTGGTTTAAGGAAAAAGAATCAGGGGGATGTGAAGGTACAGCAGAACTGTAGTAGGGAGAATGAGGCTGTTCAGTTTGGAATTTGCCTCACTGTGGACTTGTTACCTTTCAGTGTTCAAAGGACAACAGAAACACAGCTACATTGCATGTGAATAAGCTCTGAGGAAATACGTGATTAGAACTTGCACAGATCTCCACATTGCAAAGGGCCTTTCACTGTTGAATAGGGGTGGTAATGATTTCTTTCAGTTTTCATGGATTTCGAAATGAAACTTACCCAAGCTGATATTTCTTTGTGAGGTGAGAGTATTGTGGTATGAGTCTGTTTTGCTATTTCTGGGCAAGGAGTCCCTGCTTTTCTTTGACAAAAACGGAACTAGATCCCAACAAGTTGGTGGTTGTCTTCCAATAAATGTTATTTTGAAATGATCTAACTATTAGCTGTAATCAGATATAATGCAGTAGAAGGTACCTAAAGTGAAGAGATTTAGAGAGTAAAGAGTTCTATTCTGTCACTCATAACCTGTTCAGGTCAATATGCTCTATGAAACCACAAAAGTTCCCTGAGAACGAGGAGCGCATGAGCAGACCGCGTCATGCCCTTACAGTCAGCTGACTGTCCGCGGGTTTTCCGGCGTGTCTGGCTGCACGTCCCGATTCACACTCCATTCAGACAAATTTCAGACATTCATAATAATACTAGCTTCCTTACCGTGCCACACGGTTTCCAGAGATGATTCTGCTTATGAACCTCAGCGTCTGTTGTTGTTTCCCGCGTCTGTAAATCCTTATTAGACGTTAATTTGTCTTATCCACGTCCCAAAAGCCGAATCTGTCTAACAATAACATCCTGAATGTGACGGGTGCCGCCATTTTGATTTGCTCGGTCCCGCCTTCAATCCCAGAGAGCGGTAGTAACGCAGATCGCCACTAGGAGGCGAGGAGCAACCAAGGAACAAATAACCGAGATAACTCCTGTGTGTGTAAACGGCTGCATTTATCTCAGTTAACTGGACCAAGCTAGGACCGGTCTCGGCATGGCTCGGTTTTTAGGTGTAGTGTAAACGGGCCTAATATGGGCTGACATCCTTCATGTACTACTCAAAAACATGCTGGATTAGTTGTTATTTTTCGTCAATAATCACCACAATGGTTTTAACTGCAAAAAAAATGTTTGTCTGCTACTCTTTTAGTATGTAATTCAGATTGCAGCCAGACAGTATGTAATCAAGTCACACTTTGAATAGATACAGAAAGGTCTAGAAGCATTAATTCTAGTAAACTGAACAAAATGGTAATGGGTAATTTAGAGAGACGCTGTAGGTCAATGCTTAATTTCTACATCCGAGCCAGCTAAATCCTCAATTATTTTAAATTAAAAAAGAAACTTAGTTTCCTATTCTGTATATACTGAAACCAACTGCAATTCTTAGCTAGACCCTTCAGGAAATAAAACAAAAGTCATGAAATTGTCAGTTCTTGAGACTGTATTCTTTTTAGATTATATTGCTGGGATTTTTTTACTTGAATATAACATGGTATAAAAAAATGCATGAGAATAAATCTCTGCGGGCAGCTCCCATCTTTTCCTCCCAACGCCAGACAGGCCCAGAGCCATACAGGCATAAAGGGCAGTGTTTATAGACAGGAGAAAGCACTTAGTTCCTCCTTCACACCTTTCAGCCATGAGGTCTTCTGAGAGTCAGAAAGAGAGACCGAAAGACGAGAAGAACAAGAGAGGAAAGACAAGGTGGGGGAGAATAAAAGGCTTAGAGATTTATTGAAGTGAAGTTGTTTGAGGAAGCTGGTTGGACAAGGTTCCTCTCTGGAGATGAGAAAAGATGAGATGGAGCAAAAGGAGATCAGGAAATGGATAGAATAGGAGAAAATAAAATTTGGAAGGCAAGGCATAAGGATTGACTGATGAAGAAAAAAAACATGGGAAGAAGGCCAAAAGAGAGATTACAAAGCACAAAAGAGACATCAAGTGGGAGGAACGTTGGGGCATGTCGATTTAAGTTCACATGTACTGGCAGTTAGTGTTGAAATAAAAATTCATAAGTGTAAGCTCATGAATAATGGGTAAAACACATCTAATCTAATCACCATAGTAGAAGAACAGTGAAACAAGGGAGCAGAGCAGGTCAGCAGCAGGGAGTGGAGAATAAAAGAAAGTTGTAAAATGTTCCACAAAGGTGGAATTCAATCAAATTCTTAAGACTAGGAGAAAATCTAATGACAATGGCACCTAAATGTGGACGAGATGGACTAAACACAGTGAAACACTATTTTATCAAAGCTTAAAAAAAGAGGCAATAATTAAAGAGCTGTTGAACTTGATGCACACACAGTTAGTTGTGTGTGCATCAAGCATTTTAAGCTACTAATAGTAGCTTTTTAAGCTACTATTTTACAGTTAAGAGAACAGCAAAGGTGACATATGAGCTCAATGGAAGACTTGTATCTAAAACTATCAAGCAATATTATAGTGCAAAAAAGGACAAAACAACAGAGAGGAATGGATGATTTGAGTTTGGGGAAAATGGTGGACAGATATAAGGGAAACAGTGGAGTGGTGATGAGAGGCCAAGGATGTGCACAGTGCCTGTGCTCTGCATTATCATGGGACATTAAAACCTTGATATGTTGCCTGCTGAACGCATGTGACGTGCTAGTTTCACTGTGTGTATAGGCATGTTCACCAGCTTCTATTGATTCCCTCTTACATTTCCTCTGAGAGACTGGGTTTGGGTGACACTGAAAGCCTGAATCCTAGTTTGTGTGGGAAAAAAAGTTTCCACTAATTCATTCATAATTTATCGCCGGTGGAGACCACGAGCACTTAATGGAAGAGCGTTTTTTGCAACCGCAGAATGTTTGCAGGTAGTCTGTCCTTGGAGGAAGACGGTCACCTTTACTGTCTTTCGTAATTCAATAAGGTTTTTTTTTCACCTATAGATTTTTATTACCTAATTCTCTAAAGCAGACACCACAGTTGCCTTCTTGTAGCTGATTCAAAACTGCATGCACATTTCCTTTTTTTCCTATCTTTTGGTAATGTTATGTTATGTTATGTTAATATATATATTTCTGCATTTGTGAATCCCACAATACAAATGATGGATAGTTAAAAAAACACACAGAGGGTCATTATGAGTGGTTTAATTAATAGACAACTTGTTCACGTCTCAAGTCTGATACTCTGAGAGCAAGAGAGGCTACTCTTCGGTCTGAAAAGCCTGGGAATTCAGAATTGTCCTTAATGCAAATCTTAATGTTTCACATTGTGCCCTCGGGCTTACACAGAACATTGTTTTATGTATGACTTTTTTCCAGTATTTTTCACTTTTGTTGGATGCATATTTCAGAGAGAAAGTCAGTTTTCTGTTCAATACATTTCCAGAACCATTTCCTTCCATTCAGCAATAGCTGAGGACTCCTCTAGGAACCTCTTCTCAGTGATAGCCTTTCTACGAGCTGTCAGGAATATTTGTAACAAATATGTGTCCTGCTTTTTCAGTCCTGCTGGTATGTTCCCCAAATACAGCTTATAGCTTGATAAGAATCAAGTTAAAAGCTGATTATTTCTTTAATTACATTTAAAACCTCTAACCCTGAATTAATTTTGAAATATTCCTAGAATACGTATATAAAAATCATATTTCACCACCTTTCTCCAACATTCTCCATGTTTTCTTCGTAAGAAAAAGGTCAATTTATTTTTCTCTTCTTTACCTAATTTGAGATCTTACATCCTCTAGCTTTTCACTTCTCAAAAGATGAGTAGTATGTTTTTAAATCCCAATTTCTAAAATCTTTCATGTTTTGTGCCTGAAAGAAATATTATTAACAAAGAGTATATTTTGTCTTTCTTTCTTCATTTCAGCCATTAGATTAGCTTTATTTTATTTAATTTTATTCTGTAGCCTATTTATATTAAGTAACTGCCTTGTATGCCTGGTGTTGCATTAAAGTTTAAGGTAAATCATTGTTTAGGAACCAAAGTGCCCCAATAACACTTATGACAATAACAAACAAATTCTCTGGAAAAAAGAAAAAAAAAAGATTCAGTTTCCTGTTTAAGCAGTCATGTTTTCTTCAGGTCAGCTGTTTCTTCAGGAGCGCTGCTGTGGGTGATGGGACCGGTGTCAAAGAATGCTGAGGGGACCAAAGTTTGAAAACCGAACGCTTATTCTTTCTGTTGATGGTGTAGGGTTTTCTTTTCATCACAGTTTCAGTTGGATAGTCAAGCTTTTTTTTTTTCCAAACACGTTTTCTAAAGTCTTATTCTCTAGAAACGATGACTACCCTTGGGTTGATACGCTGCGGTTATTTCGCTCTGAGGGATCCGTGGCAATGCTGGATGTTGAGGGGGTGGTCTATGAGGAGCAGTTCTATTTGAAAAAAAGTTTGCAGTACAACCTTGCATCTTATATCCTTTTGTCCTCGTAACAAGTCCATGTGTGTACATGTTTTTCATGTCTGAGCGTGCCTTTAGGTCCCTCAGTTTAGCTTCAGTCTCTTTCCAAATTCTACTGTGCAGCTTTAGCGCCTACGCTTCATTCCTCGAAACCCGCCACTCTCTGCTCCATTTCCTTGAGCCTTACTAATGTTATCTTTAGGTCGACTCCTATCATGTTTAACCTGACTAATGTCCTCTCTAAAGTTAAGTTCTATCTTTGGCTGTCCACGTATTTCACTTAATTTTTCAACCTATTATTTCTTTGAATTTTGTCTTTTCATCATCTGTAAGAAATCATCATCAAAATTACGTATCTTCAAAAAGTATTGTGAAAAAGGTATATGGAAACTTATGGAGCCACACCCTAATACGCAAAACAACTGCAAAGGTTTTATTGAGCCTCTAAATTAGAAGTCTCAAACTCCAGTCCTCAATGGCTGGTGTCCTGCAACTTTTAGATGCGTCTCTTCTCCAACGCACCCAACTCCAGTAGGATCTTATTAGCAGAGCTCTGTAGAACTTGACTGAATGCTGGTGAAGCAGTTTAACCATTTGATTCAGGTGTGTAGGGCCCAGGACATATCTAAAAGTTGCAGAACACCGGCTCTTGAGGACTGGAGTTTGAGGCCACTGATCTAAATTATCTCTGTCTGGGTCAGTAGGCTACATAATCAAGTGGAATACTGAGATGACAGATGTCCAGAAGACAGTGACACTCTTCACAAGGAGAGTAAGCCACAATAAGGTAACTGCTGAACAAGCTGCTTGCTCACTGAATGCTGTAACTAAGCCTGTACATGGCATATTAAGTTAAAGGAAAACGTGTAGTCGGAAAAGATGCACCAGAAGTAGCCATTCAAGAAATTGCAGGGAAGCTTTACAATGAGTGCACTGAGGCTAGAATGAGCACATCAAGAGCCACTATGCACAGACAAATTCTACGAATGAGCTACAAATGTTGCATCCCTTGTGTGAAGCTACTCCTGAACCAGATACGGTGTCAGAAGCTCCTTTCCGGGTATAAGAGAACAAGAACAAGAACTGGTCTGTTGCTCAGTGATCCAAAATCATCTTTAACGATGAAAGTAAAGTTTGCATTTTGTTTGGAAATCAAGGTCAGAGAGACAGGAGGAAGAATGGAGAGATAAATGTTACTTGAAGTCCAGTGTAACGTTTCCACAGTCAGTGATGAATTGGGGAGCCATGTCATCTGCTGGTGTTGGTGGACAGTCAATGCAGCCCTCTACCAGGACATTTTAGAGCACTTCATGCTTCATCCTGCTGAATAGCTTTATGGAGATGCATTTTTTTCATTTCACAACAAAGTCTGGGTTTTCTTTATTTGTAAGCATATTAATTACAAAAATGAGAGGTTTGAACTATTTCCCTCTATGTGTAACAAATATATGTAACAGTTTCTGAAATGAGGGAAAAAAAATATTGAATTTAAGATGATCGTATTCTGAAACTGAGAGAAAATCAGAAGCCCCATCTTATTTTAATGTAATTTGACCAAGGGTAGCTCATCTGGTGGATTGGACCACATGGTGCAGCCTTCACTTCCCATGTGCACTACGGCCATGTGCACTACGGCCATGTGCACTACGGCCATGTGCACTACGGCCGTGCCATTTACCACCTTTCCTTACTTGAACCACTTTTGTTAGATACTGACCGCTGAGGACCAAAAATGTTCCCACCTTTTGGAAATTATCTGACCCAATTGTTTGGCCTTTTTTTTATGTTCACGTAAATCCTTACACTGGCCTATTTTCCAGCTTTCTAACACATCAGCTCGGAAAACAAAGATATTCACTTGCTGAATCATAGCACCCAAAATGATTTAAAACACTGGAAGAGTTTAGTTTAGGGGTGTGATTACAGTAGGTGGTTGTTCATTGTTTTACACATTATTCACCAAATACATGAAGACATCTTGAACAACCAAAGTCTTTTCCCTCTGTTTTTTTTAAATTAAACTGTTTTCAGAGCAAAACCATTTTTAGACATAGGTAGAACGCTGTACTCATATGTTATTTCCTCTAACATGAATTACCATTATAGTATCTTACCATACTGACTCATGCTATTGGCTTGAAAAGATAACAAAACAACCCCCCCCCCCGGTCATGCCTGTATCGTGTAACAGATATGTTTCAAGTTCAAGCAAAAAGTAACCTAAAGCTATTATCACAAGCCTAAAAGCACAATATCAGTACTTAGCCGTTTCTTATTGCCAATATCACTTGGAACAGAGTTGCAATAGAGCCAAATGTACACATTCAATAACTGCTTGCTTTATCAGGGAAGGAGGTTGTTGCTGCATGGGTGAAGTATAGGGGGATTTCTGTTATGCACAGATATTGCAATTTCTTTTGCTTCAATGTATATAGAATACTGAGCAGGTCATCAGGCAAAGCAGCGATATCTGTCATATAAGGGGTACAGGTAAATGTGTTCTGCCGAGCATGGGAGATGGTTCCAGATATGTAGCAACTGCAGAAAATTCAGCCAGCAACCTATTCAAATCCTGTTTTAAGAGCAGAAAATACACAGTTGGCAATTACAGGAGATTTACTGCCTAAGGCTTTCACTTGAACATATTGATTTTACAGGGAGATGTTGACCTTTATACAATTTTTAACTTGGTGTCACCATAAACCGCTGTTGCAGAGAAGGCGTTTTTCCAAGAAAAGAGCGTACTAAGTAGTGACACGTGTTTCAGATGAGATGAGATCTTATCACAACTTAAATTATCCAGACATGAAAACACAGCCATACATGATTTGATAAAGCTGTTGTGCTATTTTACAACTCAACCGAATCAAAATAAAACATGGAAATTGATGCAAAGAAAAGTTCTCACACTGCACCAAAACTTCCTGCAACCATTTGAGTTCTGTTTTCGTGTTTTTCACGATCTGAGGTTCAAGAGGACCCAAGCAGAGACACAGGCAGAATTGTATAAAGAGGATTTAATTAAATGGAAGAGGATCGAATAAAAACCCAAATCAAAATTGGGCATCAAGGAAGAGAACAGAACGAAGGAAAGGGCATCTCTAGACCCAGGGAAGTAACTGGAGAGTATATCCATGAGGGGTAGAAAACAGGGTGCTCAAATACTAAAGTGATAATTACTGGGTTGGAAACAGACAAGAGCGATTAATTGAATGTGAAACAGTCTGGGGAACCCTTGAACTAAGGGTATGGTACAGATTTTTTTTTTTTACAAAGAACACAATGATCAGATAATCGGTAACTAAACTGGTATGACCAGGTATTATAGCACCAAAATAAGTAAATGGAACACCATGCAAACGAGCAAGCAGAATATTAAAATAAGAGGAGCTAAAACTCGAAGCAGAACTCAAACTAACTATCGAAGCACAGAACAAAACAATAAATTGAGCACAAAGTGTTTTCTACTAATTTCATTGTTTCTTTTAGGAAAAGCTTGAATTTCACATTTAAATCAATGATATTAAGAGAATCAGAAAAAGAAAAACCATCACATTTCTCACAATAAAAGTTTTCATTTGTTATCACTCACAAGGAATGTCAAAGTTGTTTTGGAAAATATCTAAGTATGGAATTGTACCCACTCAGAAATATTGGTTGGTTATACAATGCTGCGGACAAAAAGATGAGAAAATCTGTAACTTTGACTTTTAATAAAATTGTAATTTCCCACTTTACTTCGTCAGTTGTTATTAAACTAATAAAATTGTGTAAACTGAGCCCACTGCGACGTAAGATATTGTTTTCATCTACTGTTTGTGTCATGGGGTCAATTGTGGGGCTCTTGGGCTTTAAAGAAACAATTAAATAGGTTTATCTTTTACACTTTTACAACAACACTCGTGCTGTGGCAAAACAGTGTGATTCTCTGTTTAAGAACAGAGGTTGCACCTACCTAGGCTTTGTCTAAAAGGAGTCTTGATGACTAACTTCTGCTCTAGATGAATGGCTCAGATGATGTGCCATAAAACCCACCAACCAGCTCTCACACTCTGCACAGCTTAATTGAATTACACTTTCCACACAGCTTTGTTCATAGTATGGAAGTTGGAGGAAGACCAAGAAAGTGAGAGAGAGGTGGCGATATAGTGTGTGTGTGTGTGTATATCCCTGAGGCATTAATACACAGAGCAGCAGAGCATGTGTATACAGATAATGTGCATTAAGGTGTTGAGATTCTCATTAAGATTTGAGCAAAGCATTTTGGCCACCAGTGGGTTAAACAAGCATATCTTTGCAAGAAGTGTCTGAGTGTGTGGGTCCACATAGCGTCTGAATTTGTTATATCGCTGTATAAATTGATTTGCTCATGCTTAGATCAACAAATTGGTACGATTTCAAGGAAAGTAGTGGGTCCTCAAAGAGAAACACATTTTTTTGTGGTTATATAATGTTGATATTTTGACAGCTGGGACTTTAAACCCCCAGTCTGGGGAATAACTGCGACACATCACTTAAAATCCTCCTGAATAAAAAATGAAAATTTAATGTCTTGTACTATTCCTAATGGGTTCTTGGGTAGCTAATCTTTCCTGGCAAACATGATAGTTTCTTGAAGTAAGAGGATAAAATAAACCCCAGGGTGGCTTCCACAGTCAGAAAATTCACCCTCAAAGTCATGACATTTAGGTGACCTTGATTAGCCCAGCATGAATGTTAAACCTCTTTGACTACAGACAAGAAGAGGACGACCAGCAAGTTGCTTTTCCATTTTTATGTTGTCAGGTTTAAATTATTAAAGCAAGTGTTCAGTTTTTCTGATGTACCGTTTTGATTCAAGGAGTAAAACAATGTCTAAATTTAACTGCCTTATGTACAGATTTATTCATTTCAATTTATTTATGTAGTGTAGATTTGCAAAAATGTTGCCTCAAGGTATTTAGTGTATCTCACCCAAAAGTCAACTTTTTTTGCAGATAAACTGTATAAAAAGTGGGATAAAGGGTGCAACTTTAATGTTACTGTGCATTTTCTAAACCGTCATAGTGCTGCCTTTTCAAGGCTTAATAGTGACTATTGCAATCGAATTTACCTATTGGTTCAAATGATACATGCTTTTTTAATCATAGCCCCGTCTTCGGGTATAAAAAGCATCTCAGTCAGACGCACGTCCCTGTGGCGAGTCAGACTAAGGAGTTGGAATTGCGAGCATTGACCAATAGTGTTTAGCATCTGTTACTGTTTTGTACATTAGCCCATGTTAGCAATGATGCAGCTATGATCACTTTACCGCTCATAAACTGCACCTATTCTGTCCTCCCCTGCCCCGACAGTGCCGGCTTCCGGCATCGCTGAGTCTACTTAACCTCCACCCATCTTCCCCACTCTTAGCTATGCCCCTTAAGGTCTCTTGACACTACCCACTTTGGTGGCCTTTTTTCAAAATTTGTCTGGCGGTGGAGTTTGCTTTTACATCAGGGTACATTCCCCATTTGACTGTTTTCTTTATAGTTTTACCCATGCTATCCAATGTTATACATGTCTTGCATCTCAGTATCATGCAATGATACACAATAATTGAAAAAAAAAAACAATTACCATGGCAGTTTTACACATCTAATACTTTTGCTTGAATTTGATTCCCAGCTAAGCCAGGCTGCCACAATTTCTTCATAGTTATAGAAAAGTTATTCCATGGCCACAGGTTTTTAGAGATGTTATGGATCCCACGCATACACCTCGCTGCTAATTTGAAAACTGTGATCTAATAATTACATTTATCTATTTGATACTATGCTACACAGATGTTTTGTCTGCACTGCCGAAGATTTTTTTTTACAATAAAGTGGCACCACAGCAGGGGATGAATTTTATTTTCTAAAAAAATGCAGGTAAAATTTGAGAGAGAGAGAGGGAGGGAGATATCACAACTAAAGTAACTTATCTCCTAAAGCAACTTGTCTTCACTGTGGATGCAAACTAATAGAAAATGTTGTTATTTCAGGAATGAAAAGAAAAGGTTAAACTAGGGATTTTCGCTTATATTTCAGATAAGAAACTCTCCAATGGGAAGTATGGAAATTAATTTTACATTTTGACTCAGAATGAGGGGTTGCTGCAAAGCCATGGACAATGCAGACGACTGTTCCTGTGGCTCTACGCTTCTTCAGGAGGAGTGAATGCTGCTCGTCAAGACTTGGTGCAATCAACTGGGTTCCCTTAGTTAGGAAATGTTTTTCGACCAATCTGTATAATCTGACCCAATCTGTATAATCTGATTGAATTTGACTTTGGAAAGATGACATGTTCCATAAATTGGTGCTATATAAATACAATTGAATTGAATTAAATTTTTGATAAATAGATAAAACTTGTAGCTCAACATTCTTTCCCAACTTTTCCCCTAACTCTCAGTTAATTCCCATACATTTCTGTAAATTTCCAAGATAGTGTTGTTAATTCTATGGATTCTGCAACCTTGGTCCTCCAGCAGCATAATGCTGTATATTTGAAAACATTCCTCCCAGGTACACATGCACTATACGAAATAAAAGCAACTCCCTTACTTCAAAGATGTGGCAGGAATGGGTGTTTCAGCAGATCTGCTTCCTTTTTTATGTTTCTACCCATGTACAGTAAAACACTGTTTGAGATAGACCGACATTAGTGGCGGGATAAGAGACAATATGGCAGCTGCTCGAGTCAACATTTTGAAACTATTATCACAAGCTTTTTTACTTATCTCAAATATGACTGAATGTTGCAAATGACTGCTGTAAAAATATTTCTTATTGTGACAATTTCACTTTGTTACATTCTTCAACCCTGCCTTGAAGAAGAGGTTAATCAATAATCCAAGGAAAGTTTTTTTCCCTTTAGTTTCAAAGCTGAAATCAAAATTTTTCTAAGGAAAAAAATGTAATGGTTGCATAATCCAACAAGAGCTTAACTGAAATGGATTCAAGGCTTTTATTGTTTAAAAAACCCCAGAGCTTTTACTGTGAGTGAACCGCGTCTAATGCAGAAATGTAAGGCCTTGGCATCAGACTTATTACTTCCGGCAAGGTTTGTACTATGTGTAATCAAAATTAACCTGTACGTAAGATGTGGTTGTTTGCTACTCTGCTGTTGGAAAGAACATAAATGAAACTGCAGCCAAATATATTCTTTTCTTATGTTACTTGCGGTGTCTGTACGCTGGCATGCAGTGATCATGAATAAAGTCTCTGTGTTCTGCTATGATGCTCTCCGCTCTTGATGTCATCCAGATGAAATACTAGGAATGGATGGCAACCATAGTGATACCATCAGTATTTTTATCTTGCGTGGCTGAAAAGCTGTCCAGTTATGAAGTCTTTTTTCTTCTTGTTGTTTTTCTTCTTAGAGCAATATGCACTTTAAAGGCAGGTAGAATGTGCCTGGGCAAAATAACATTGGGAGAGCTGGAACCTTTTTGCTTTCATCGTTTTACGGTCAGTAGAAATGACTGAATGAACAAACCTTTTTTGTTTGGTAATAAACTGTTGACTCAGAGTGCTTTCTTAATATCCTGGTCATTATCTTTGACAAATACTGGGAACTGCACTGTCCATGCAACATTTCTGCTGTTGTGGTTCTGAATTGGTTCAAAGTTTGTTGGCCCTCTGGGGGCCCCTGGGGGCCTGGATGCCTAAAGCAATTGCCTGCCCTGCTTATTGACACCAAGTACACCTCGATTTGAAAAAGCCAGATTAGCCCTAGAGAAGATACCTGTTAATTTCATAATGGGGTTGCATCTGCAATACAGTTGTTCTTTGATGAGGTCCACAAGCCGTGTCTTTTGGGGTGCTGGCATAACCTCAGAAAGCTTTGTGAGAAAAGCTAGCACCTCGTCTGACATTTTTTTTTTCATCCATTGGTCTTAAAATTCCAAATGTTAACATGGGGGATTCTGATAGTTCTAAAACTAGGATCACTCTGCTTGTGAAATTGGAACTTATTCAATGACACTAAAACATTATTTCAAGTATGAAGTTGATTGAATTACTGACATTAAGGAAATAAATAGATGTAAATACTCCATCATCCAGGGAATGGATGTGCCTCTTATTTTCTTGAAGACATTTCACTTCCAATTTTAAAGCCTTCTTCAGTTGGCCAGCCCTAAAGAAGTCCAGTTGTCTTGTATGCAAGCACTCAGGATTGCCATTTCCAGGATGACTGATATTAACATAAAAGCAGACGGAGCAGCCATCACAAAGTGCCAATTATTGAAGACACTGTGCCATTAATAAAATGATGCAGCACTTAGACAAGAAATAGAAAGTTGTTTAAACACAAGCCTAATATTAATGCAAACTCAATATAAAGCTATGGTAAGGTATGTATTTTTTTTCCTACTTGCATATCAACAATTTTAAGCATGAATAGGTAGTGTATATAGCCTGTAGTAAAAGCTCAGAAGAGCATAAGTAAATGAATACCAATTCTTGCTTCATAAATAATTAGAATAAAAAAGGCAAAGACACTTTTATTTTGCAACTCAAGGTGGGAAAAAAAGCTGATGCCCTGAGTCCTGTGTATCCCACTCGTTTTCCTTTTACACTTGCTGTCTCCCTCTCAGCTTCATGCCTCAGCTTGGAAAGGCGGTGTGCGCAGCATAGTAATGAATTGGTCGCACTCCCCCTGGCCTGTAGAAGGGGCCCCATTAAACTGCATTAAAACACAATAAGGCTTCTGTATGCATGTGTGTCTGTGCACTCGCATGTGTGAATAAAAGCCAATATGTCTCTTCCACTTGCCTTCTATATCATTCTCACTCTTCATTTCTCATCCATCCACCGTCTGACCCTGTGGCTCTCTTTCCTCTGTGCTCCCTTGTGCCCCTCTGTGCCTTCACCCCCTGCTGTCGAGCATCCTTCCTCCCTCGCGTTTCCCTCTGCATCTCAACTCTGTGTGAAACTAACCCCATCTTTTCTCTATCAGTCAAATTAATATGCAGTGAATGTTTTGATTTATGAATAATTTTGTTGATGGCTGTTTCCAAATGCAAATGGCCTAAGCGTCTACCCTCTAAGATTGTGTGCTGACTGCATTATCTTTGAATCATTGTTGAGATTTGGATATAACTATGCAGGTACATGTTTTGCATCTTTTGGATTGTGCGTCTGTGCACACCCTGCTTTGTAAATGTCCTTGTTGAGGCAGATGCATATGTCTGAATGTGGGTGACTTTATATCATCTCTTGTGTATTCAAATGTGAAGGGATTAAGAGTCATGAATTATAATTTTCAGGCTTGCCCCTGTGCTTTTGAATGCTCATACCTCTGAAACGGGGAAAAAACTGAAACGAATGCAGCTCTGCTCAGCACGCAAACAACACACCAAATCAGACTTTAAAGTGGAATTTGCATCACCACGGGAAAGAAACAAACACAAACCCCAAGAGTTAGAAAAAGATATATGGATATAAAACACTGGCTGATTCTGTTCATTTCCATCATCCCTCTAAACAAATCTGTTCTTACCATTTACTGTGTTGCCTTTGCAATGCATGAGATTATAAGCACTCTTGACAGAATCAAATCTAATCTTAGCTGCATTTAGTCATTATGTCGCATTGTGGTTGATTGTTGCATTTAATTTGGATTCTGTGGCAGGGACTGTTAATGACATTCTCCAGCTAAAGGCATCAGAAAACTAATAACTGCAAAGGCCCGTCCTTTTAAAAAACATCATCAAGTAGCACAACTATTCATTTGTGAATGGGTTTTCTCTGATCATTTTTTGAGCTTTTTGCTCATGTGTCAGAACTGTGTCTTGAGATTTCAGCAAGCCTTGTTCGTCACCTGATGAGAAATGGGTCATATTGCTGTTGTTTCTACAGTATCAAATAGCTGCCTCAGTTTTACTGCATCTGTGGAAATCTATGATAATCCCAATACACACCATGAAATGCTTGTTTTTTTTTGTTTTTCTTTATTTTGTTTTTTTTCACCAGATAGACAGAAAATCATTAGTATTGCAGTTCTTTGATCTTTGTTGCACTTCTCAGAGAGGTGAGGACATCCCTTCAGTTTGTCTGAAGATAGAAAAATCATAAAAAAAACAAAGATGTAGTGATGCCGACTGTCCTTTATTACCAGTCATAAAATGTATGAGGCATCCTAATAATGGTTAGTATGGGGGTGGAGGTGGGTGCCTAGTGGTTAGAGCAGGGCGGTTGCATCTTGGAGAAGCTATTGGTTCCCTGGTTTGCATCCCACAGACAGTCACTATGGGTCCCAGAGCAAGACCTTTACCCCCAGAATGCTCCCTAGATGCTCCCTGCCCACCGCTCCCTAAGGACTGAGTTAAATGCAGAGGACTATTTTCATTGGAACTTGCAAAGTTGCAATGGCAAATAAAGATGGTTATTTGATTTTAGTTCAAATTTAATATATTTATTTGCATGTTTTGCTAACTACCAACATGATAAATCCGTCGGCTAATACAAATAATTTTGAATTCACAATATCCGACTAGCTGTTTTAAAAAAATAATTATTATAATTTTTATAATTATTGATAGCCAATGTCTGATTAAGGTTTAAAATGATTTTCATTCAACCAATAATTTTGTTTCTGATAGGAATTGAGACATTTCTCAAAAGACATTTCTCAAAAGATTATACAAATCTACAATAGTATCAAAAATCATTTATACCCTTCTCAATGGAAAAATATTTAGTTGCATTACAATGAATAAAACCTTTGTATAATCGCTGACCAGGTTGAAACAAACAAAGTGGATGGTTATGAAAGGTCCCATCATCTAGTGCTATCAAAGAGTGTGCTAAGTAGGAAAATGAAAAGGGGGAAAATAAAGCTGTCCGAGGCATCGCCCAAACAATGTGTTGGCTGCTAAGCAGCATAACTCTGTACAATAATGTAAAGGCACTTTAGGTAACATTTTAAATGCAAGCAGAAGCAAGCAGGACCAATTCTTGATTGCAAGCCTGGAGATGTTTACAGTGATGCTAGAGCTCTTGGTAGTTGTATCAACATTAAGTACAGGATGCCAGAGTTACAACAAATCTCTAGGCATTGTGTTGAGTGTGAAATACTTGAAGATGGAGAGTATTGACTACCCTGAAGTAATATGTGTTTTTTTAGTAATAGATTAAAAAAATAAATAAATTGTGTCACAAATTGGTGACCCACAATAAATGTGACGTCTTTTTCATTTAAGTAAATGGAGAGGATCCTGTATAGTATTCCAAGTGTCCTTTATACGTTTCCAGAACCAGAATGCTTAGCCAGTTTATAGGATTTTTTCATAATACAAAGATCTTACGCAACATATAAAACCTATGAAATATGAATGAATGAATGTAAAACATGTTAGCTGAAAAGTATAGTAGAGAAGCAAAAACATCCAGCTTCCTTTTGATATTTAAATTTAGTCAGAGTAATGATCAAAGCTAATGAAGAAACTAATGCATGATTGTTAGCTTAACAACTAAGGTTATTTTTTCCCCTTGCTAATTTAATCATGGATCATGGAAAGTTGCAGGTTTTAACTTTGATGCAACCCCAAAAAGATAACAGATTGACTTTAAAATCAGAAGGTTAAAACTGGAATCCGTGCAAATCTTGCAATAACAGAAGTTACATGCAACATAATCAACATTTAACTTATTAAAATGTAACAATTTTCAGTGATATGCACAGCAAGTCTCTGTGCTTGGTTCTGAACCTAAACACAGTCAGTGGATTCAAGTTGGCAGATGCCAGCACCGTAGCCATGTGCAAAGATAAAACTTGATAAAGTACATGTTTCTAAAGTTGTATGAATATTTCAATGAGCTTTTATTATAATCTGATGTTAGTAATTTTATAAAAGGTGTGGACTGTGGCTATTTGTTAACACAGAGTTAATTTTATTTTGCACAGAACAACTTGCTATTCTATTAGTTTTGGTTAGTTTCAGAAAGCGATGTTTTTGAAACTGAGTTCCTTTTGCATTTTTTTTTTTGTAAAAGAGCTCCCCACTTGTATCAAATAACCTTGGTTGCCCATGACCCATCTACAGTCCACCACTTTTTCTTTGCTGAGCAATATTTCACAGAGACCGACTGACCGCTGCAGAGTGACGACACCACACAGGATCTGCAGCTGCTCCGACCCAGCCGTTCAGCCATCACAAATCAGCCCTGTTCAACTTGCTAAAATCCTTGTGCTACCTAGTTCGGTGCCTATGCCTGCTTGTAACACTTTCACTTTTAGTACAAAATGTTCACTTTCTGCCAAATTTATTCCACCCACTTAACAGGTGCAATGATGAAGAGATAATCAGTATTATACACTTCATCTATAGGTAATCATGATGCAATGCCTGATTGGTTTAAATGTATGCATTTTTTGTAACCACTTGACAAAAATGCAAGTGTAAGTAGACACACTTTTATTATTTTGTTCCAATTTAATGTATGTTGTCCTTTTGTCCCAGTCGTTGTCCGTTTCTCATATTATCGAATCCTGACAAATCCTTGTGATGTAATTCATCACATTTGATCTAACACTGTTTCAATCAAGCACTTCTTCAGCTAGCAAGGAACTCCTTCATTATATTTTTATGTCCTAGTTTTCAACATATTTCCAGAGAAGTAATCAACATTTGGAAAGCACTTGAGTTGGTGATCTGTTTAAATTAAATCAGTTAAGTTATTCATGTAATATGAAGAGAATTTGTGGAAGAGACACTGACATTTTAAAAAAGCTGTTTTAATTTATGTTTTAACCAGAGTACACGTTAAAAATGTATTCATATGACCAATAAATGCAGAAAAATAACATGTCAAAAGCTTTTCTTTGGGGGCCTTGTGTAATATGGAGTAGAAAGTCATGTTCTTAATCTCACTGGGGTGGTTTAAGTCACTGTTGCGGTGTAAGAGATAAGGCTATTGTCGCATGCCAATGAGGACTGAACCGAGTAGGTTGTAACTTTTCATATGTCAATTATTTAGGTTCAACGACTTAATATTTTCCAAACTTCACCTTATGACACATATGCAGATCTTACATTTTGTTAAGGCTAAGATGAACACATTTGGAAGCTATCCTGGTGGTTAACATGCTGTCATTTGAAACGAAATCCAAGTGTGATATGTAGATCATGTTACTCATTTTGGTTTTATTTTTTTCAAGTACATAAACAACTTGAAATTGAGTTGTTGTTTTTTTATGAAATTCTTTGGAAAATTTACATTTGCAGCAATATCACCTACATTAAATGGTTTATACAGTGATGTCATGGGACTTTTAACACTTCTGTAAGTTCTTCCTTTGAGAAAACATATCTTACTATACGTATGGCAGTAATATTCACATATTACAAATTCTCTGATCTATCCACAATATCATTCAGGCAGTCAACAGTGTTGTTATTGTAAGAATTATGTAAAGTTAAAATGGCATTCACGTGAACTGGCAAGTACCTGCTGGGTCTGATAATTTTACTATGGTTCTGTCAAATTTCCAATAAGTATAGGCTTGCTGTAACACCATACTTATATTAGAAAATCATTCTAATGCTTTCTTTAAACCACAAATACAACTACTTAATTTAAAATGTGAGCACCCTGGGCCTTTTGTGGGATTACATTTTTTATATATTTAATTTGTCTTAACACATCATTGTATTTCCTCATCTGTTTCTGTCACTCACTGGTACTGTCATTACTCTCCTTTGTCAAGCTTTGATGAATGGCCCCACAGAGACCATAGATATTAACATACTTTGACAGTGAGTGTCCAGGAAGACATCCATGAAAGGGAAATGCATGGTCACTTAATCCCCACTGTAGTTTACAAGTATTACTATGCCACTGGAAAGAAGCACACATTGACTGGTGTTTGTTTAAAATGAAACACTGAAATATTTTTAAATCTAAAGCATTTAGATTTCGGCCTACCTTAGTTTTCTTATTCAAATGGATTTTGGCACAAGACTGTATGTACTTAAGTAAAGCTGATTAACAATGTGTTAAAAACGTTCACCATTGATTTAGTATTTTGGATGAAATCTCCAACCTGGACAAAGTTGCAGACCTAGCCATTTTGGGGCTCTGTGCAAACCTTTGTCAAGGACTGCTCCTCGAAGTGTGCCTTAATGTACCACTAGGCCCTAAGTGTGAATGATTCTGTAGGGCTAAAACAATTTTCATACTACAATACTGTGAACCAGACATTAGCGCAACATCTTACTGTAGTCCCCCTCTGGTCTCTACAGTTTCATAATCAGAAATGTGAGCTTATGGCGTTCAATAAATTAGCATATTCTGGAGGGAGCTGTCAATCAACGAGCATCCGCACCAGTGTGCACAATACAAAATAGGCGATGCACCCATGTCAGCACTCAGCAACATGGCTGCACTGTATAGGAGGCGTGACTTTCAGCGTCTTCAAGTAAGGGAGGGGAGCAGAGTTGGTAAAATATCCCTCTATTTCTCCTCGTTTTAAGAAAATATATTGAGTATACCTTTATTATTTTGATATAGAAACAATATTCATAGCACCACATTTTGTCTCTGCCATATACACTTTTCTGTCAGTGTGGGTCCCTTTAATCTGAATTTACCTTGAAAATAATACCTTAAACTACTAAATCCATCCATGTGTACTGTAAGAACCATCAATTATACCTCACCATGTGAATCGTCTTCCTTGGCTAGCTGTTCTTCAGCTTACACTTGTTGTTCTTCATCATTCACTAGTTCTTCCTTAATCCTGTCCAGTGTTGGACCAAATTATCTCAGCGAGGAATTGTATCCCCTGATGTGGGAGTGCACACTAAATCAGTATGTCTCTTACAAACAATGTGCATCTTCCATAAGCAATTTCCTCCTACTTATAGACAAAAATAAGATTGCGATGGTTATTAAATATGCAATAAAACAAAGAAATAACATAAACATAGTTCATATCACATTTCTCTGCTTAACCTGCAATTAAAAAGAAAATGTCAAAGGTTCTACAAGAATGTACAGCTACTATGTGTTTATATTTTAATATCACATAAACTGACTAAACTGAAAGTTTGGAAATAATTTAGATTACATGTCGTCAAAGTTTACTAAACTGATATTTGAAGCTTGTATTAAATAACCATCACATTGTTAATTTTGTTTGGAAATAATGGGCTGCATATTGTTTATAAGAGCTTCACTGAGTTTGCGCTCCCACATCAGGGGATACAATTCCTGGTGAGGATAACTAGTTTATCATTGAAAACTGTAGTAAATTTTGGTATTCTACAAATTTAGTTTTTTTTTGTTCTATATTTTTTCTCCTTTTTTCTGCTTTCAGCTCCACTTTGACCTTGCCTTTCTGCTCTCTCGCGTTGCTCGCTCAATTGTCACCCTGCGTTTCCGGGTTCTTTTACACTGCACGATTAATCGGAGCAGTCCATTTTAGTGTATTGGAAAGAGTGGAGCAGTGGAGCATATGTTTTTGTTTTGACTGTAAATCATAATTATTTTAGTTCAAACAGACATAAATAATGAATAAATAATGGTACTGTAGGGGTTGCCTACCTTTGCCCATATGATAAGCCTGCACCTGTCTGGACATTGTATAGTTGTGTTTGGGGTTGGATTTTTTTGAAACCTAAAGAATTACTAAGTAGTTTGTTTTTACTTTCTCTTTGCCAAAATGTCTTTATATTATGGCAGTTACTTTGTACAGCACGCAATCCAATGGGCAATTTTAAAACTTTAAATAAAAAGGTAACAATGAGTTAGTGAAGAAGAAAACAATACTATAACTCCGCACCTTGCTTTGAAAAGCTGAAGCAAGGTAGAATGTAATGGGGGACTCAAAACACCTTCTGAACCACGTGACATAATGAGGATTGGAAACACTTCAAAGCTTTTGGTGCAAACCTTTTTTGGTGCTGTATCTGCTTCAACCTCTAAGTGCTTAAGGCCTCCGGAAACGTATTGCCACAATGAGCAGAATGCTTTGAAGTGCATCTTTTTTCTAGCTCAGCAAAGTGGTGACACTACCACCAATGTTTATTGGTTGGACCAAGTGTCTTGTCTTTCACCATAGAAAGAATTGGTCACAATGAGTTACCCCGATCAAGAACTGAACCTTTTACAGAAAGAAATCCCAACTAAACCTGAAAGTGGGTGTTTATTAGACGTTTCTTGTACTGATGGTGTTGGATCCTTTCTGGGAGCCATTTCATTTGGCTGCTTGTTTTGTCTTCCACAGAGGGAATACGTTGTTCCAATATCAGCAATTTAAGCCTCTTGGCTTGCTGGCAGTCATAAAAATGGCAATCGTGAATGTTGCTATATGCAGTTCATTGGCCAGTTTTCAAAATTGGGCACAAATTGGAGTGGGATTCAATGGATCCAAAATATACAATAGGGCCTTTCTATACTAAGAACTAGTTTTTAAGTAAATATTCTTGCTACTCAAAATATTGCATCATTTGATGTTCTGCCCTTTATGTACTTACAAAAGAACAACATGCCAATTTTAGCAAACCCTGTAAAGCGGGCGTACTACTGTTCAAGTTTTTGCCCTTTTTGGGCCGATCCTTCAGTCGTGCAAGAATTTTTTGGATCGGGCCAAGTTTCGGCTTGGTGATGTGTCCTGCATTGTGTAGTATACAAGGGGTAACGAGGGGAGATTAGCCTCTCACAGCCACATTCCGATCAGGAATCGGACGGTCGGATGAAAATCAAACATGCTTGAAATTCAGTCGGCCCTCGTGAGTGATCGTGAGTGATCATGAGCGTGTCCTGCTGTTGAAGCAGAGTTACGAGCTTCTACGAGCCGATTTCCCCCAACCTCGCACATTGCGCATGCGCAAACAAGCAAATTCTTCTTTGTCTTCTCCAACGAAAACATAGGAGTGGAGAGAAGTATGGCAGCAGTACATGTGACATGGAGTCAAACTACAGAGAAGCAACTTATAGAATTGCCAAGGCAGCACGATTTGTTCTTGTGAGCCTCATATTTAACAGTGAGCATTGACACTTCTGCCTTTTTCTTCTTCTACTGACATTAACATTTGGCTTCCGGGTAGACGAGTCCGAGTAGCGCCATCTCTCTATGGGGCTGAGTCCGACGTGTGGTTTTTGAACGTACAGTGTGAGCAGTCAGATCGCAGCAGAGCGTCGGGCCGCACAGTGTAACAACATATATCGTGAACTGTAAACTTTTAAACCCTGCGGTTTGTTGTACAGTTTGAGATGTATATGAGTACCACGACTGAAAATATCGTACAGTGTATGCCCGGCTTTAGTCAGGCTGTCTTCTTTGGTAGCCAGCTTCAAGACGGATATCCTGGTCTTGGCTTCTTAACTATAATTTTACCCTGATAAGAGTGTTGGATGATATTCCTTTAGTTTCCATTCCAAGACTGTCTGTTTTCTTTGGGATTGGATTTTCCAAATAACTGAATTTGCCTTTCTTGTGAGTGAGGGGAATGTTAAAATACTGGCAATGCACAACAATGAGACTATTTTATGCTAACATGGGAAATCTCTGATAATTCTGGCGTCTCACCAAAAGGGTTTTAGGGGATGGTATTGCAGGTAGCTATATTGAAACATGAACTTTATCAAACCCATGTTAAACATTGACCAAGTCACTAGACCGTGTCTATTTTATTTTTTATTTAAAAAAAAAAACAAAAAACTCTTAATTCATTCTCACTTTGTTTGGAATCAATCTATTTTGAAAAAAAAAAAACAGCTGAAAAATTATTGATGAGAATTAAAGGTGAAACAGTGGCAGGAATTCTCCGTTAATTAAACTTGAGCATTTTTTATTATGAATTCAGACATAACTGAAAGCAAAGTTTAGTTATTTAGAATTTTTTGAAGCAGGTATGAGTGTCTAATAATGTCCCATTCTACCATGTAAGGTTAGCAGCCTGGTCCGAAGGGAAAAAAAATAGTTAGAAAAAAAAGGTGATCCTAAGTAAAATCTATGTTTAAACGTCAGACTAAATATATTTAAATATATAAAGTATTAGAAATAATACAGCTAGCAAGAGTATGGAGCAAGTTATCAATTCTGCTTTTGCTTTATATGTTGTGGAGTCTTTGAGCAACAGATGACTGCTGTTTAAATTACTGTGATGACTTATATAAAAGCGCACTGCAGAGTACTATTATGCAGTGAGAGCTTTAGTAAGTCCAACAACAATTTTCTCTCGCATTTCTCGACAGGATTCCCGAACTGTCACTGGGTAATAGCAAGAAAATGGAATGGAAGTACTAAACATGATTGACTATGATTGTCACAACTACTCTGTAATATAGTGTAATGCTTTCGTTTGGATGTTTCAAAAGCTTACAAAGTGCTTTAAATGTTTCAGACTTCACTTTATGGCTTGGACTTCATAAGGGGAAAAAAAACAATGTTATACATTAATTGTATTGTTCTGTCTGGATTCTGCGACATGCAAAATTGCAGTTTGATGAAATTCTTTGAAGAAATAAAAAGAAGCTTGTTAAAATCAAATGAGATTATCAAATTAGGTAATTAAAGTATAATTCCTGTTTTTTTTTTTTACATTGAAGTTTTAAGGTTGGCAGCCTGTAAATACATGGGAGATTTTCTTGTTTTGTATGTGTGAGCACAGTATTTTTTAATGTATTATGGGTTCGTGAGTATGTGTGCTCTTCCTTTTAGCTGAAATCAATTTAAGCTGCCTTAGAGAAATCTAGAGCACTTTATAAAAAAACACCAGGCTTAACAAACCATTCCCTCAAGTCTCCGTATTATTGTCTTGTTTCCAGTTGCCAAGATACCACTTACATATATTGGAGTGGTATTGTTTTCATGTGGGAAGCATATGTGCCATAGTGCTTGGGCTATCCAAAATATAGACAATTATGGTGAATTTATTTAATAAAAAGCACCATAAGACAGCATTAATCACCTTTTTTCCTCTCTTAATATAAAGGAAGTGCATTGCCATGTGTCTTCTTACATGTTTTGTGGAAGCACTTAGGGTGCTGAGAGAAAAAGAAAGCACACTTTGTTGTTGGTATTAACTAGTTATTTCTTTTATACCTATTTTGAATTAGCTTGTCAAACACTTTTCTACTGAGTTTGAAAGAAATCATGTTTGTGATTGAGGTAAATAGTTGAGTACATATTGGGGTGATGGTAAAACAGCAGAAGAGTACATCTAGATTTCTCCGGGCCCAGAACGGATTACACTCAGTAATTTTTTTTAAAGCAGCACCATGTAAATTTTGACCCAAATATTAGCCTAATTTGAGATATTAAATCATTTTTCTGGCCAATATGCAACACTTGCCGTGCTCCGTGCGGACTGCACTTCTCAAAAACTTGCTTATTTAACTTGAGAGGGTGGAATCTGTTGCTAAATGGGTCATGTGACCTAGAGTGTGGTTTTACCACTGTTTAGCTCCCCTTAAATACGAGAGGTAACTTGTTAGGTAAAACAAAAAAAGATTTGACACTTACCTTATCAGACATATTTTTAGTTCTCTGATGTAGGATTTAATCTAGATGGGTGAATGAGGTCTTGTCTTTGCAATGGGCTTGATGAATTCTCAATATGCTGGTCCAAATTGGTCAGCAGTCAGATTCCAAAACACAAAGGGAAACTGTTTAATTTTGCAACAGTGCAGTGTTGCCAGTGGCCTTCGGGGGCGTTAAACCTGGAAGTTACAGGTCTTGTGCCCCTAGTTGCTAAAGGTTACACGGTGCTGCTTTAAGTTTGATTACAAGTTTAACTTTGGGTGTTCTTAAATCAGTTTTATTTTTCTGTTTTCAGTTTTACAAGTTAAAGACTATTAAATATGTCTACAAAAATGCCACTTATAGTCACTGGCCACTTGTTTAGGTACACCTTGCCAGTGCTGGGTTGTGCTTCCGGGACTGCCCTACTTCTTTGTGATAGAGATTCAACAAGGTGGTGGAAACTTTGATCCATGTTGAAGGCATCAGGTAGTTGCTACAAGTTTGTGGCTGCAAATCTCATGTAGCACCACATCCCTAAAGTGCCCTGTTGGATTAAGTGCTGTTGATTGTGGATGCTGTTAAGAGTACCTTAAACCATTGTCCTAGAAACAAGTTGGAGAGGATTTGAGCCATCTTATCCTACCAGAAGTAACCAACAGGAGGTGGGTACACTGTGGTCACAGTAGGAAATGACATGGAAACAATACTTAGGTAGATTTTGGTGTTTAAGCAATACTCACTTGGTACAAGTTCCCCAAAGCAGGCAAAGAAAGTGCTACACCATTACTCCTCCACCAGCAGCATCTTCAAACATTGATGCAAGACCAGATGTATGCCTTCATGTAATCAATGCCAAATTCTGATTTTACCATCTGTATGTCAAAACTGAAATGGAGACCCATCAGACCAAGCAACTTATTTCCAGTCTGTTACTGTTCGATTTTGCTGGACCTATGGGATCTCTTTCCTGAGCTTCCTGTTCTTAGTTGACAAGTGTCGTACCCAGTGTGGTCTAATCCTACCGCTGCCCACCTGGCTCATGGCTCAACAAGATGTGCATTTAGAAATTGTATTCCACATGACTTGATTGCAATGGATTAATATTTTATGGTACTGTTGTCTTTCTATCATCTTGAAGAAAAGCAAACAGAAAAATAAATTTTAAAAATTGAAACCAAGAAACTGTGAAAAGGCCTTTGTATTAAGGCTGCACAATATTAAGAAGACCACAAATTACTATATAGTTGTTCATAATTTCATTAGAGAGACTCTTCCCAATCACACCAGTGATTAATTGGGAATAAATATGACATATTGACCAGTTGAAGGGTTCAGAACACATAATGACTTGACAGTAATCTCAAATGATCAGTTTGGTCTTTGAAAAGACTATAAAAAAGTGGTTGATTGGAGAGATACTCCCCAGGCGGGCCTAACACTCAAAAATAAAGTGAACCAGGGCTGTTGTCCACTTTGTTAACATTTCATTTCAAGTTAACGTATACAAAGGTGTTAGATTCCCAACAAACACCTTTTTCATGGTGTTAACTGGAAATTAAATGTTAACATAAAGTAGAAAACGTCCCTAGTTTACTTTTGCAAGTGAGGGACATATTTAGAAACCATAAGGAAATTGCCTGTTTTCAAGCATTTTTAGCTAAAAAATGTCTCCAGGTTTTATTGATCCAATTGAATTTTAAGAAAGATAAACTGACTGACAATGAATTACTGTTAAAACATGCTTTCACCAGTAGGAGTCATAAAGGACGCGCAAAATGAAAATCTGATCCCACTTATTCTCTCTCGGCAGCTTTCCCCTGAGTGGATCTGATGTATGTGTGACAGATGTGTTCTCTTGATTCCTTCTCCTCTTCTCTATTTCTCTCTCAACTCATTAGCTAATTCACAAATCAATACCAACGGAACTGCACGGTAGTGATGTGTTTTATCTTTAGTACAAATCAATACTAAGACGACTTTTAACTCATACCTCTTTTTTTTTTAGCTCTGTGCCAGCAATGGACATTGCTGGGTGCAATTCTTTTTATCAGTCTGTCTGTGAGCACTGACACATTCTCTTTATAGGTGACTGAAGATAAGCTTTGAAGTAAGTTCTCAAATTTTGGGGCAAGTATTCATTTGAAAGTGATTCAATTTAATTCCTCAGAAGGCCAAGATCACTCTGACATCAAATCTCTCCAATTTTTTAATCACAGCAGTTCAGGAATGCCTGGGGGGAATTTCATTACATCTGGTGCAAGCATTCACTTAACATCGGTGATGAATTGATGACAAATTGGTGATCAAAGTCACTGTGACCTCACAAAACAAGTTTTTAGCCATAACTCAATAGTCCATATGCTAATTCTGATAGAAATGCACACAAATGTCTAATAGAATAAAATTGCGTTGGAATAAAATTTTTATGTACAAATGGCCAATGTTTCATTTCGTAGCGACATCTTCATTTTCGGCAAAATACTTCCTGACCATTACTACACACTATAAATCTGGGAGGGTTAGAAGAGATGGATATAATTTGCAACCCAAATGACAGACAGGGGCCATGCAGGCAGTCATTCCGGTATTTTTCCACTTCCAACCGTTCTGCATATTACTAGTCTTCCCTTTTTTTTCCCAGAGTTTTGAAATGGCGAAAAGGAAGGAAATAATTTGCATGTTTATTTTTATTCTTGAGTTGTTTGTTTTTCTCCCCTTCTTGGACATTGATCCTTCAAAGTAGTGCTTGTGTGAATAACTTTCATATGTATATATATGAAAGTTATTCACACAAGCACTACTTTACATCCTCTCTTTGTCTTATGCATTCTCTGTCAAATACATCTACCATCAGTCTACTCAAAGTTTGTAAAGCAAATGTTGGCAGCATGGAGGGGGGCAAATGTCAGAGACACCCATTGTGATCAAAGATTCATGTGTGTATCAATAGCAAGATCACAGCTTTGTTTGTATATCTGGATGTTAAAGGGTTAAAAAGGAGGACTCTCTGTGGAGATATGACATGGGGGTAAGGGACATCATCTGTCTTCTTAAAGTGACTGCCATGAAGAAAATAAAGACATTTAATGTAAATCTACACACACAATCCAGATCAGTGTGAAGATTATGTTGTTCTGATTGCATTTTTCCAGCGTTTCTATAGACACAATTTTCCGTCTTTTCTCAATTTCCCCAAGTGCTGACTTCTTTATATGATCACCAAACATATACAAGTAATTAAGTTACTACTGGAAGTAAATTGCAATACAAATATCTATGCTCCTCCAGAACAAAAATGGAAACACTGATCGGAATACATTTTGAATAATCATTTCACAATAAACATAATTTAGAACATATTTTAATTTGAAGAACTGCCAATAATGGTTTAGACGATAATCAACAAAACCTGATTACATTCAGATATTTTTTTGGTATTTAAACATAATTTCCTAACATGAAACAACAAGAAAAACAAAATACATATACTTGCTGTTTTGTTTAAGGAGGAGGTCCACGGACCAGGAAATCAACCAATAATTTTAGCGTAGATGTTAATTTGTTTAACATGGCATTGGCTTTGGCTTAAGACAGACTGCTGCAAAGTGGTGTTTTATATTTTCCAGTCCGTTTTTGATGGAAAGAGGATCTCTAGTGCAGTCATACTTCTATCTTTAATACTTTTGGGAAATTACTATTTTTTAATCTTAATTATTGTATTAAGATAAAAAAAGTTATTAAGATTATATAAAAAAGAAAGATGTTATTATTAAATTAGGCAAATTTTTCGTACTCCTTACATTGTGTAATTGTATGTTATAGTCAACCTTTAGCAAAGTGAATCCCTGATAATCCTGTTGATGCAGAACAAATACAGGAAAACCCAGAGTAACCTCTCCTTGACGCTGTGTGTAACTGTTTGACCTTTTTCCTCACCACCCGGTCCCTCCTAGTGGCGGTGTTTTGTACCCAGCTGGCAATGATTCAGGATGTATTTGGCAAGCGACCCTGTCTCTCTACTGCAATTTCAGCTCCTGCTTCTCTTACATAGAGGTCAACCCTTTTGCCCTATGCCGCTCTTGTTCATGGCAGGTTGTAGTCACAAGTCGGGTGGTTTCTCATTTTTTCCCCCTCGTAGGGCTTTTATATTTCTTCCAAATTCATTGTCATTTTGACAGGATGGTTGAATTTGTTGTGGTTGACATTTCGTATAATTGCTGACCAGGTTTTTGCATGTTTTCACCAGAGTTTTGACCATGTTTTGCATTTTTCAGTGATGAGCTGCTGAATTGGAAGCCAGTCCCTCTAATCCTTGTCTCCCTTCAAAGATTATCAGATTCAAGTCAACAGTCATACTGGGCCACTCCAAAAATGTAATATCACTTCAAGTCAAGCAAAACATTTTGGTCAACTAAAAAATCTTTTAATATAGATGTGATTTGAGTATGAATAATTAATCATTTTGAGCCTAACTTTATTATACAAAATGATCTGGCAGTAACTTTTTATTTCTGTAAATTGCAGAACAATTGAAATATTCCTTGGTCTATTCTTGGTCGTTTTTCTTGAGCTAAATTTTGTTTTGCATATTTTTATATATTTCTGTTCACGCTTTTGCTGCTGTCTTAGATAATTTAATAATACTGGTTGGTTGGTGTTCTCGCCATGCTGGTTTTGTTAAAGTTGGCATGCTTACTCCAGTTGCACATTTAAATCAAATTCAAATTTAAAGCTTAGTCCAAGAGAGGATTGCTTTTTCATTTTGACAAAACCCTATTTTTGTCAAAAATATTCTTCAATTCATCAGACTGTTAAGCGACTGAATTCTAGCATTCTATTTCCAATCAATTCATGGCCATGTTATCTTGATTATAACATTATTTCCTAACAACTAGTTTCTATTTCTATTTCTATATCTATGAATAGTACAATATGTTCCTACTTGCATGCCATAATAAACAAGTATCAATACTTTTTATTTGTATCTCAATATACAGTGATACAATAATAACCAATATTGAACGATTAATTACAATGGCAATAATATTGGCAGTGATAAGTTTTATTTTTCATATTACATTAACCTTCTGTATTATTGTTACGCTAAATTATCCAGCTTCATGCAGTTGTCGGATTTTCACAGTTTAAAGGGTAACTTTCAGAGGAAACCTCATTTTAGCCCAGTTAAATTTTTCTGTTAAATCGTGATACCATAAAGTATCTATCAGTAATATAGAGTCACAGCACAATGTGACTAAATTTGCTTGTTGCAAGTCAGTTGGTTCATTTTAAATCTAAATGTTGACTCATTTTGACAAAATGAAACATATATTTCCAACCATGTCTTTAGCTTATCTTTAAAAAAGGTTACTGTTCTCTGAAAGAACCAATGATTTAAGTTGTTCAGCCAGCCTGCTTGAGGCAACAGCACAGACTAGTTTTAATGCATAAATCAACACCTGCCTGCATGTTTAAAGTCCCGACTGGTCAAACGTGCCCAGTAAAATATTTTTACGTTTTCTTGCGATGTTTGAATCTCTCCCCACAGTTTTCTGCACCTCCTATGCTCTGATAATATTGAGTCCAATATTATCCAACAGACTTGCTGCTTTCAGTGCCCATCACACTGGCAAAGGTTGAATTGCTTACGCTTTGGCTGTGTGTGGCCGGTGGCATCCTTTCAGGGACCACGGATAAATGCAGAGAGGTCTTAACCTTCTATGCTGACATGCCTCCATGCCCTTACTCAGTGATAGGCTGGCACACCTCAGCACCTCTTTGGCAGTGGTTAAGCTGTTTGCCTCATATGGAGATACAGCTTTCCTGTCTCTCCGCAGTTCTGCACTTGCCATGTGCTGGTCTGGCACATATTGGCCTCTTCTTGGCAAAGGTTGCATGATAACTTCTTCCCATGGGGCTCTTGTTTGGCATGGGGCTGGAATGGGCTTTATCAACACATCACTGGCCTGATAACCTCTCTGTCTGCTACTCAACAGTTTAGTCCTCAAACACTCTATCCGGGGAAAAAAAATCAAAGCGGCTAAAAGTAGTTATCAGTTTTAGAATTCCTTTGAAAGTCATGGTTTAAAAGTTGCTGCATCTGTTTTTACAGGGCATTATCCAAAAATGTTTCTAAAATGTTGAAAAGTGGCTACCTCCATCCCATAAGATGATCTTAGCTCCTTTAATGTGTTTAAGAACTGAGATGTGGCATTTATCTGTTGTACCCTAATAAAAACATGTCAGAAATTAAATCTGTGCCTGTATTAAAAAATAATCCAATGACTAATTGTAGCTCTTAGTGATGTTATTTCAGGAAGAATCTTAGAATTTACTGAATTATAAGACTTTTTCTTAGAATTTTGCCTTAGTAAGATAATAGTTATTCACAAACTATCCTAGGTTTTAAGAGAGCTCCTGCTTTAGTAACATAACTTTATTGAGGATAAAAAAATACCTTTTAATCATGATTATTGCATAATCATGATTAAAAGGTTGATAAATGTATCTATAAATAAGAGTTGAGAAAGTATTTTCTGTGCTGCATGTTAATGTCAGTAGCCCAAATGGTCATCTAGTAGTTCACTTGTTTGATGCCATCTCCTTGCTTTTGATTGCTTGCAGCACTTCTCGCGTTCCAGACTGGTGCATAAAAGCACCAAGATGCGTAGAGAAAAAGATGCATTGATCTGTGGCAATACGCTTCAAAGTCTGTGTATTTGCGCCATGATCCATGGAGTAATTTACCTTTCAACACTCCTCCATTCTCCAAACCTGTGCGAGACAGATGTGCTGCTGTTGAGTTTGGGTTTTTCCACCTATTTTCTCCATTTTGTGTTGGTCGTTCAATCCAATCACTTTATACAAGCAGGCAATGCCCGTAAAATGCTGACAGATGAGTTCACATTAACGTAAAATAAAGTAGTTAAATAACCAGTATGACGAGTAAAAATAAATAACCAAATCAAAATAATGATGAGGATGAAAATGAGGTGCGTCCAAACATTTTGATGCTGTGGGATAAACAATTAAGTTTTCTGAGTTTCATCATCATTTCACATTTCTTAATCTAGTCTAATTGGTTAATTTCTCCCCTTTGATCACTGGGAGCACATTTGTGTTTTATCTTCATAAGAGAACAGCAAGCACTGCAGTCAAAATATGGCCTTTTTTGACCTGCTGTATATTAGCCAGTCCCTAAGCTTGATGTATCATGAAACTGTTGACCTTTTGGGTTTTGTGGTTTTTATTTTATTATTACAATTAAATAATAATAATAATAATATAATAATAATAATAATAATGTTATGTTCAGTGTTTTTTCGCTAATCGCTAATATTTCAATCCTTATGTAATTTTGTCTGTGTTGTGTGCACCTGCCTGTTGCTTTAATCCTATAAATTTCCCCGTCGTGGGATAAAAAAAGGATTAGCTAATGTTATCTTATCTTAAATAACACTTTTTAATATATGTACTGGGTTCTTTCAAGGTCTTAATTACATGTTATGTGTGGGCTCCAGTAACATCCATCCATCCATCCATCCATCCATCCACTGATCTACCTGGATGTTCCCTGGAGGACTGAAACGCCTCAGTCAGAGACGTCTGTGGGTCTGTCGGGGCAATGAGAGAAGTTTCGTCTCCTCTCTCCGTTTCTGGGGCTCGACGTTTTCATGTTTTTTCACGTGCTTAGATAAATTTGCTGT
This sequence comes from Fundulus heteroclitus, assembly GCF_011125445.2. Classification (NCBI taxonomy): domain Eukaryota; kingdom Metazoa; phylum Chordata; class Actinopteri; order Cyprinodontiformes; family Fundulidae; genus Fundulus; species Fundulus heteroclitus. The sequence goes on from NC_046372.1 coordinate 6,850,337, forward strand.
GTTTCCACTGAAATGAACCGGCTTTTTACAAAACATACAGCTTGATTTCATTTACGGTATTAAAATAAAGCCAAACGGTGCTACTTCCCCGTTCATGTTTTTTCGCTGCTGCGGTCTCTCTCAGCTGTTTGTTTGTCAAGTTTGTGTGAGAGCTGAGTGGGCGGGCCAGGCTGAGCCTGCGTGCTGATTGGCTGGCGCCGCTGAGCCATGTACGAGAGGGGAGGGGGAGCGGGAGAGTGCTGCCTGACTGACACTGACTGAAAGCATGTGAGCAACATGCGTTAATGCGCGATAAAATAAATATCGCCGTTAATAGTCTAATGAATTAACGCGGAATTAACGCGTTAACTTGCCCAGCCCTAATATATATATATATATATATATATATATATATATATATATATATATATATATATATATATATATATATATATATATCTATCCAGCAGCAATGCCGGTTTGCTTTATTAATAAATCACTTGTAAATAATGTCGGTCCACGCCTGACCCTCTGCAATGCCTCGCAGTAAAGTGGCAGCTCGGCGGGATCGAAGACCAACTATTAATTAAATACACTGATCTACAGCAACTTTAACAACCTCATATCAGAACATTTACTCACATCAGTCAACTCTGCGGTCACATCTGAGCAATCGGCTGGTTTAGTTTCCGCTTCAGTGAACACCAACGCTCATACTGTGTTTCCAGCGACATTCCAGTCTTTTCCCTCTTGGAGTCATATTCGTTTGCGTTTTTTTCCCCACTGGATCTTGGACCTTTCTTCATTGTTACGCTGGGAGATTAACATGTATTTTTCTGACGTGTGCTCTTCTGTGACGTCATTTGTGTGTGCGACTATAAATTGTGGAACATGTTCAGTGCCGTTGTGTGCACAAAAATAAGAGAGGTGGCATGTGACGTATCCCTCGTGGTGGCTCAACTGAATGCAGTAGTGTGAAGTTATTCTCTGACTTTTCCCTGCTCTTACTATGACAGCACCAACAGAGATGCTAATAGCAGTTAGCCGCTTCCTTGTTTTGTCCCCTGCTGTGCATGAGCAGTGAAATACTTCCGTTATTAAAAATAAACACAAAAGGTTTTATTTACTAACAAATTGAGCAAAAACAAAGCATAAAACACCAAAATATCGACAAATTTACCAGCAGGATACAATAATATTTCATAAAAAACTTTGTATGCAACCAGAGTGAGCTACTGATGTATACATAAAAAAGTCGAATAACGTGGCTTTGCACCTTTAAAAGACAGCATTACACCTAGCAACAGGATCAGCCACACCTCCTCACTAAGACAAAAATGTCTGTCATATCCTTACTCAGTCATTCTCAGCTGCTATCTAAATCACTATGCAAAAAAAGAAAAAAATCTCAAAAGACTGCTAAGTAACAATTTTTTGGCTATGATAGGAGCTCAGAGAGGATTTCAGGAATTTGTCTCGGTAAAAATGGCTGTGATATGTGTTCTTTGTTTTTAACCTTTTTTTTTTCTTCTTCTGCTATTTTCAGATAACTCAAGTCATATTATTAAGTTTTAATGTAAACTTAAAATTCTAATATCGTACTTTCATCTCACTCTTTCTCAGTCTGGGGGATTGGAAAATATTAGGCCATTCATTCACTTCTATTGCTTGCTAGCCAAGTTGGTATTTGAGTCACTGACCAAGCTTTTGGGTTCAGTTCATTGCAAATGGCATTTCTTTGGCTACAAATCAGCAGCCCTCACTGTTTTTTTGCATGGGCAATGCCTCTATCGCTTGCTCTCTGAGTGCCATTGTGCCCGCTGTACCACATAATGCCCTGAAGGTTAGAGGATTTGGCAGCTACTTTTTGGTGATTCACTGTTACACACTGTTTCTTCCCCATGCTGTCTATATGTCTCTGTGTGCCCATCAGGGTCAATGAGAAAAGAACTCTTACTTTCAGCTCCCCCATTCCCTTTTGTTTGTTCTGTATGAGTCTTTGTGGCTCCCCATTCTTGCATCTTGTTCTGTCATCCGTGTTTTCAGTTTCCGCTTCTCCTTTTTGACTCTTTCTGTATCTCCCCAGATTTATCTCTCCTCCCTATTTTTGTTCATCTGTGCTCTGTTTATTCACTCCCACTGTCTTCCCTGCTGTCATTTCTGTCTTTTGGCCTTTTGCGCTCTAAGATCCTCTTTTATCTTAGCTGTCTATGTGGTGGGTTGACAGACAAAGAAACATAGACACACATGGGGCCACACTTGTACACACTTACTCTAGTACATATCTTGCATTTAGAGGCAGTATTCCAAAGACGCATGTACCAATTTGCATTTTTCTTTTGTTAAATCTATAGGGTTTGTGTGAACTTAAATTAATTCCATGTGAGCTCAGTGTAATCTTCACCGTAAATTACAAAAGCAAGACCTTAATTCTGTCTCAGGATGTTGAGCAGTAGGAATCCTGGTCTACGCCGATTTTACCTGCCTGTTGGAATACTGGGCCTAATCCAGTCTGACACTTAGCTGAAATGTATTTAAGAGTTATAAATACTGTAGAAGAAGAAAAATAAATAAAACTTCTAGTCTATACTACAAATATCCAGTTGTCGGGTTCTATAAATTGCAAGTTAATTTTAAAACCTAGTCTCTCACCACTATTTTTGTTTTGTTTATAAAATACATTTTTTAGGTTGTCTACGCATTTGTTTAAAATACATAAATTGAGTTGTTTTTTTAAGTAGAAAAGAGGAAACACAAGAGAAGACAATTCAAGTGGACTCAAATGCTAGTGAATACAAATGTCCTCAAAATCTCAATGCATGGACCAGAATTATGAGCGGAACATTTTTCCACAGATTTGGAGTAAACATGGATAGTTATTCTTTTTCAAACTAGTTAGAAGTATCTGATTCTCCAATCCTGTGTTTCTGAAGGTCATATTTAGCTAACTGTAACTTGCAGCCAAAATAATGTTTCACACTGACACTACAAAATGAGAACTAAAAATAAGTGAAATTTTCTTGAAATGTATGTGTTTGTCCTTGATTTAAGCAGGTAAATAAGATGATCTGCCAATGGAATGAGTATTTTGACCCCTAAAATAAGATAATTAGATAAATTACACTTGAAACAAGATGACGGAGAGGATCTATCTATCTATCTATCTATCTATCTATCTATCTATCTATCTATCTATCTATCTATCTATCTATCTATCTATCTATCTATCTATCTATCTATCTATCTATCTATCTATCTATCTATCTATCTATCTATCTATCTATCTATCTATCTATCTATCTATCTATCTATTATCAGATCAGTCATTGTTTATTGCATAGGTGTAACCCGCCTCAGAAGCCCACTGTCGATTGTCCATCTGTCCTTCTTGGTAGATGTTTTAGCGATCATAGAAAGAAAATGCAGGATTCTTTTTGCTTGTATATTTTGTGCAAAGATTTAGAGTGGTGAAAGTAATGTCAGATTGTTACATCAATTTTAAGTGAGGGGAAAACTGAAGTACTGACACAAAGACTGACTTTTTTCAAAATCTCCCAATGGACTGCTAAGTTTTTAAATCTGTAAGGGTAGAGGTTGAAATTTCACAAAGGTAAGATGTGGCAAGTTTTTATTTTCTACTTAGCCTTCCTGCTGCTGCTGAGGTTCCTAGAAAACAAACAAGACTGTTGTTTTGTTGTTTAGCCTTATTCATTCAATGCCACTCACTAACGCGCACAAATTCATACAACTATACACAGATCGGAAGGCAACTTAGGGTTGAGTGTCTTGCCCAGGGGCACATCAGTATGTGACAGAAAAAAGCTGGTGCTTATAAACTCTTACTTCAATAAGCTGTCAAATCTATTCGTCTCTCACAAAGAGTGTGTGAGTGAGTGTGTGTGTGTGTGTGTGTATCTATATCTATCTATATATATCTATATCTATATAGATCTATCTATCTATCTCCCTCTCTCTCTCTCTCTCTCTCTCTCTCTCTCTCTCTCTCTCTATATATATATATATATATATATATATATATATATATATATATATATATATATATATATATACAAAAATCATCTTAAACTCTAGAAATATACATAAACCTCTTTAACAAATTATTGTAAAATGCTATATAAAAATGTGTATAAATTAAATGGTACAGCTTGTTACGTAAGCCCTTGGATATACTTGCACAGAGATGAAATAGTGTTGATATCACACTCTTCACTATGAAGGATATTCAATCAACTCAAAAGTGGTATGTACGCAGTCTTCCAAAAAATAAACGCTAACAATGCCGAGCCTCTTAACATGATGCTCGATGTTAGTGAAATGCTGACTGGGACCAGTAAATTTATTCTGGTCCCTAATAGGGAGCCTTATTGAACCCAACATTTGTTGTTTTTGGGGTTTATTTGTCACAAAACACTATGCAATCTTTTTTATTTTAAAGAGACCATCCCAATATGAAATACTGACAAGTGCTTGTGGAACAACAAAACTTAAGGCACACAGTGTTATGTTAAAATTTGAAATCAACTATTTTGATCAAGAAAACTCAAACCTTAAAGTACATTTTGTACCTAGGACAAGTTCACATGTATGACCTTATCTTCATGCCAATAATAATTGTTGTCACCACCTTTCAAAAGAAGATGGGGTACAAGGAAACAGAAAAGACTGGAAGCCCAGCTCCCTATTACACTTAGAAAATAAACAAGAGGGTTGGGGGGGTGGGGGGGCACTTTCTTGTACAATCTGCTGTTGTGTGGGTCTCTAATTAGAGTATGGCTACTTTTTGGACGAGTCAATCTATGCAGCCCAGCATTTACTTCCCCTTTCCATGCTGTGAATCAACAGCCTTCAGAAGCTAAAACCATGGCAACAGCCTCTGCAGCTCTAACTATGGGATCTCAGACTGATACAGCACAGACATGTATGTGAGGATCCGGGTTTCTGAGCAAAACAGTAGATTGACATCCCTTTTAAGCCACTTTAAGCCTGTTAAAGCCCGACAAAGTTTGCTTGTGTCTGAAACATACTGCTGGGAACATGTTTACTGTATAATGGTGTCCATGTTCTTTAGTTGACACTGAGCATTTCTTTCATTTAAATAGCGTCAGTCAGTTGGGTAGTTTGAAAGCCTAACAAAAGTGGTTCCCGTAGAATCTTAATGCATTTGAAGAAGGTAAATACTATATCCGATGGCTCCAACACAATTTAACACAATTTAGATAGAGCAAACACATCTGTTATGTTAATGTTGTTATTTAATTGAATAATCAAATTTCATTGAAAATTGATATACCTCTTTTCTCTTTCTTACCACATTTATGAATCTGAGGATATGAAGATTCTGTAACTACTGTTAAAAAACTTTAATGACCCATTAGTACAGATTAGATTAGATTTGTCTATAAAATTATTATAAGACTTTTAAAATGTAATCTTATTACCATTAGAGAAAATAAAAATAAAAAAGCAATATAGATATTCTTACAAAGAAGAATAACTTTATTACCATTGTTTTTAGTATCTAAAAGAAAAAAAAACTAAAGAGTGTCAAAGTGCATGCAATTGGCAAAACTTAAACAAGACTAATCAGGACAAATGATAAGGGACAAATTTTTTGAAAGCCTGGGAGTAGAAATAGTTTTACCCACAATGTTAAAATTAAACTTTTTTTTATTTTCCAGTAATTGGCCTTAAGTAAGAAGGATCAGGTCTGATTTGTAGAAGGTATGCGTAAAATGTGATGAAGAACAATATGCTGGTAACAACCTGATCCTACGAATATAAAGTGAGACAAAGTTAAGGAAATCTCATTTACTGTTTCCATTATCTATTGGTTAATAGAGCTGCAACCTAACAGGGCTCATCATCTCACATTTGGAAACAAACATAGGTGAACCTTGAATAAACATGTTCTAGCAAAACATGATGCAATGAAGATCCTTAAAACAAGTATTTGCATTCAACTTTGAAACACTAAGAGAAATTGACCTCAGATACCTTTGTCCATGTTGATGTGATAACGTCCTGCAGTTCCTGCAAATTTGTCAGCTGCACATCTATGATGCAAATCTTCCGTTTCGGTTGTTGAGACTAGTTTTGATAACCCGGTTTATTTATAAGCTCACAGGAACAGCAACAACCACCCCAAATAGCTGTGCCAAATGCTTAAAAGGTGTGAGACATAACAAATAGGGAATAAAAACATCAGAGTGAGCAGGTGTGTAATACTAAAGCCCTGTAATTGCATTTTCTGAATTCTAACTGTATGGAAGTAAGCAGGGGTTGCATAGGTTGGCATCTGCTTCTCCATACACGCTGCCTCGTTTTCCATCTTACCCATTAGAGACATATGGTATACCTATACACACATAGGCACAATCACACACAAATACACATGCACTGTGAGTCATTTCAGCACACCTGCCTAATGTGTTTGCATTTCATTCCATGCAGGGACCATTTAGAAATTAAAGTCGTCTCGCTGATCACTGAACTAGTCACCAAAGCAAAGTGCTGACCTACACATCTGACTCATACATTTGCTGTGATGTATGTATCTGTACTTTTGCTTTAACACGCTCAGGTTGCACACACTTTTTGAGTAATGTAAATCCTATAAAATCTTTTCATATTTCTAGTATTGAACAAGGTAAATTTTTATCAAGTGTTTACCCTCCTGGAACATAAAGATGATTTCTAAGACGTTTGCCTTCAAAAAATTTAACTTTTCTAATCTTGCTTTTAGAGGGGTGTTTTGTTATAACATTTTAAAATGCATGAACAGATTGGATATTATAGCAGGGGTACATTTTAATTCCCAGAATAAATGGCCTACTTGGCCAAACTCTTGCCTCAGCTTTCTATACCTTTATTTTTTGGATTTGTCAGAAACCCTGAAGATTAATGCAGTGATATTTCCACTTAAAAACTGTTACACTGTGATAGGTATCAAACTGTATCAAATGTCACCAACTGAATTTTTCTGTTTGTTATTTTTGGTCCTTGCAAACAGTTACACTTCTGACTCTACTACTACTTAATTAGGTATGAAAGACACTTAAATTTAAGAGATCAAAAGTACTAAGAGGATAGAAAAAACTTTCATTAGCATTTTTTTGCAGAAAGTTTTAATGAAATGTTCCATGTTCCCCAGGTGACAAATTGTGTGACCACAATGGTACAGCTCATCTTATTTGTGCAATACCCTGTCACAGTTTATTTGGTTTATATTTATCTGATTTGGACATGTCTTTGTCTGTTTGTTACGTCTTATTTTTTTATTGTAAAATATCTATATATGTTTTTTCTTTCTTTTGTAAAATTAATATCATCAAAATGTTTTTTTGACATGTGATCAAATAAGTTATAATGGTATTGTTTTTTTTCTTCTTCAGTTAGCAACAGTCATTAAAAAGTCTAAAAACTATTTCTCTAAAATGCAGCCCATTATACTCTAAGTAGTACACATTATACACTTGCTGTGACTGTGACCTATTAGCAGCAGTTAATTATGCCCTTTAATTCTGACACCTTGTTTAAACTCCTTGGGAGATGTGAATGGCATATTTTAATATATAACAAATGGTCTAAGTGATCACTTTCTCACATCTTACTCTATAGCTTCTTCGTTCATGAACTTAGAAAGGAACCTCCTTGTAGCTTATATTTTTAAATGTGCTTTTTATAAAATATTGCGTCCTGCTTCACAGATTTAGACTGGAAACTTGCTAGATCTGATTATCCAGAGCTTTCCAGCTTGGGAAAGCTTGGGAAAAACTGAGAAGGAAAGAGCACAGACACTGGTGTTACGTGAGCGCGGCAGTATGATTGGCAGGTGGGACAACCAATAAATCGGGTGATTCCCCCGGTACTTGAGGGACAGAGGGGGGTGAGTATATAACGTCTATGGGTGAGAGCAGGAACAAAACCCCGACAAATCCATGACCTTTGGACCGAATGGCAGAGATTGGTTATAGTTTTTACAGGCCTGCAGCTCCCAACGAAAACACATAACGTCCTTTTTGTGAATACATAATATATTAACCACTTTAAAGATGGATGGACGATTTTACCCAGTATAACAAAAAGTGATTCTGAACGGGGTTACCAACTATTTAAAACTGAGTCACACCTAGCCATGGGGTCAACCACACCTCCTCACTAAGATAAAAACGTCTGTCATTTCCTTACGCAGAGTTGCTCTCAGCTGCAATCTGAGTCACTCTTAAGCTAAGACTCCTAGGTAGGACTTTTTTAGGTTAAGATAGGAGCTCTCTAAGAGGACTCATACTATTTGTGAATATGGGCACAAGGCTCTACAGAAAATATGCAGGAAAGAAAGTATACTTTTAATCCAGATTTAATGGGTAACAGTTTCTGCTCCTCTCAGATTTTAGGGAGGTTTGTTCTGGAGCAGAGAAACATTTTGCCTTCCTTTGTTTGATTTCACATTTGTCGCCATCTAAACTCCTTCTTGCATTAATGTCTTTGTGACAGAACAAGACTAAACCTGCAGGGCCTCTCCTTGAAGCAGGAAAATGTCTATGAAAATTCTCCACAGTGGTGCTTAAAATGTAGCAGCACAACAAGAGATCAAATCATTCCCTATTGCCTTCTTTACTGTCTTCTATCCTCTTTATTTATTATTTCTGTTTTAAAAGAGACAAAATTAAAGAGGTCAAACGCAGCTGTCTCCCAGAACCAAATTACATCATGGACAACATTTAAGCCACCAGAAGGCACAGAGGCATTAACCACATGGGTACATGGATCACTCTGGGGGGGGGGGGGGGAGACAACAAAAAAAAAGAAAAAGAAAAAAAACAATATAGAAGTGCCCCCCCACCCCCTCCCTTTCTTTTACAGGCGATAAAAAGGCTCAACAATGTTCTCAGCCCCTGTCTGCAGGGAGAGAATGGAGTGGTTCATCAGGCTGCCAAACCTTGGACACCTGGCTGTCCCCTGCTTGAGAGTCCCATGGTATGGGATTTTCAGATAGTTTTTGTGTTTTTGTGATAAGACACATCTTTTAGTGCCAGATGGGCTCCACTTAAACAGTTGTGACAGTCATCTGCTATCCTGGAACATGTCATAGGAAATGCTACACCGGAGACCGAATTAAATGCTGCCCAATATTCATTGCTCAAACACTTACTGGTTCTAGTCATGATAGATTCAGTTCTAATTTAGTGTGTACTACTGGCTGTGTAGGACTTCAGAAAACCATATCAAATTTGTGATAATTCAAAAATGTGTTGTTACAATCAGATACATAAAACGGAACACACACATTTAAATGAAATGTCACAATATAGCAATATGAATGATACAATTTAAGATTCTGTTCTATCCTGTAATTCAAGATAATTTTCACTTCACAGGTAAAACAGTTATTGGTAAAATTCTTCATAAAAAACACCTTTCAGTACCGTTTTTAAGAATAACATTCATACAACTAAAAATATTATTTTTGTCACAAACTGTGTTAAAGAGTTTGTTGACAGAGGGGAAAAGGAACCTCCGGAAAGCTTCCAGGAGTGTTGCCACGTCCTCTTATGATAAGCAACTTCGGTCTTGTTAATTTTTACAGTTTAAAGGTTAGAGGTAACAGAGCTGGTTGCTTGTTTCTCTGGCAAGAACTGGCAACACTGGTTCCAGCCCACACATTCACAGCTTGTTGTTGTTGTTTTTTTCCCCTAAAATGCAGTTAAATGAGCACAGAGGGATAGTAGTTTATTCTCATATACTTCCACTGCTGTGTAAAAGTTAAAGTTTACAAGTAATTTCTCCTGAACTAAAACAGTTTCCCCCCAAACATGCAGTGCTGCGCACGCTCGTCATGCTCCCTGTGTGCATGCAGCACCTTTTGTGTGACATAGACCAAGGGGGAGTTTAGCGGCTAGCATTAGCCTCCTCAGATTTCCTTATGTATAATTGGTTAATATTTTCTTTCATGGAATATGAATTTGTGAAGCTAACTTTTTTTAATAACCTGTTCCCACCTGCTCGTAGGAAACATTGGGTGATTCGTGCTATTCCTAAAGATCTTTGTATCTTGTTTGATGTATTTTTTTTCTTTTTCTTTATCTAGTTTCCAAAATGCTGCTACCCAACCAACTCAACAGCGTTGAATGTTTCTTCCGTACTTTAGTAACAAAATATTCTTGAGAAGCCCTATGTGTAGTTTATTAGCAGACTCTGTTTGGGCAAAGCAGGGACCACTATTGCTTACTCCTTAGCAAGGAGAGTAATGGTTAGTAGTCACACAAGCCTCCAAAAGCTGCTGAAAGACATCAGCTAATTTACGTTGATTACGGTGATTTGCATGTAGTAATTGCAATAGATGATTTCATAGAAGTGATAAGTGAGTATAAAATTCACTAGATACGTTTTGCAATAAAAATTTTTATTTAGTTTTATGGTCTATAAAACCAGCCGCTGGCCTCCAGACATCGTCCTGTGCCGGCGGCCTCTATAAGTCAGCCTGCCACTGTTACGCTCCAGATTCACCAAGTGAGGTAGACACAGGTTTGACTAGGCCGACGTCTGTTACATCAAGCTGGCTTTGTGGGTCGAGGGAGTGTTGTAGTTATGAGGTATGAATTGTACAACTAGCCAGCTGCAGGACTAAAAAGCATAAGTGGGACTCAGAAAAAAAAGTCCAACCAGAAGAAGGTAGTTTGCATCATTTAGATTTGAATAATTTGCTTGGCCAACAACAGAATCGCTACACTGAGTTCATCTGTCATTATCGTTTTGAAAAGGACGGTACGGGGAGTCCTTGGACAAACAATTCATGCGTAATGCTAACGTGGATACTGCACGACACCTCCTGTCATCCAACATTGCTTGCTTGTTTTTTGAAAACTCACAGCCGTTCGCTACATCACGGCCTTCACTCGTGATTTATGAATGGCCAGAAGGAGCTCAGAGTTTGTTCGCCTTTGCGTGTTCCTGATGGAAATGTTTTGTGAAAGAGGTTCTAGATACTACATTGTCACGCCTAAAACACACCTTAAGGGCTTGTCCTAGGCTCGTGTTAATCACTTAGATTTACTTCACTGGATGAATTTCTTCAGTGATGGCTACTCAGCAGTGTTTCATGAAACAGACTTTGGAATATTTTGCTGTTTTTAATATTGTGAAATCTGTCACAAAATATTGTCATCCATTTACATTTCAAAAAGGAAACATGGAAATAACTTTTTCATTTCAAATTATTCTTAGATCTTTATATGATTTTTTTATATGTATTTTAGTTTATAAATAACTTTCACAAAAACTTTAGTAGCCTACGCAAAATGTTGGTCAATCAGAGTGATTGAAAAAAGAAGAGAGGGAAATAGGGATGGCAGCCACATTAACAAGCAAAAGGGATTTTTACACTTCAGAGATATGTTGGCTGCTTTAGTCCAAGAAGATGGGCCACAGTACAACACATGTTTACTGGTGGAGTTACTGTCACTATCCTCATTAGCGTGGTCTTACCCTTCCAAGTAGCTCTTCCTTTTGCATAATAATTATGTATTACTCTGTTTTTGTCTTGTATCATTTCAAAGGAAAGAAATAGCTTTTTGAACAAAACCTGACTATAAAGGTCATCCCCCTCGTCGCTCTATTCTTTAGTAAATTTGAGTTGCTTCTCTCAGGAAGGTCTAAAAGTTCATGGGTGAGCAATAATTTTAATTGTTTATGACTGAAGATGAGGCTTGTCTTGCCCCTGCTAATTTAAAGGGTAGGGATATTTAAATCATGCACATCTATCTTTTGCCTGATTTCAAATGGAGCTTAGACAATTAGGCAAAAACAAAAATGCATATGGGCAAACAAGACACAATAACAAAGGAAAAGCCCATTTGCCATAAATTGCATGTTTTAAGTGTTGAACAGCAAGTAAAAAACAAACAACCCCCTTCCACCGCAGAAACTAGAAGAATAAAGTAAAACAAAATTGATCATATAGTACATTTTATGAAAATGTAAATTTATTTTCATTCCTCTTAAATACTTTGTTCTTGCATTTCCAAACTGTGGTTTAGACAGAAGAAAGTTAAAAAAAATACCAACCTTGTTTTATTGTTTTATTTTCTTTGCACCCATAACTGTCCTTCAGCCATCCTTTTTCAGAAGAAAAGAGGATCCATAATTCCATTGTTTTCACATGTATACTGAATTATTCTACTCTTGAAAACTTTAAGCAGGCCACAATGCCAAAAAAGCATTAGAAATGATTCTATGTTTTGAGAACTTCTTTTCTGTGAAGAATTGTTTTAAAGCATTTTAGGTTTTGAAGAAAACAAGGTTCAAATGTAGCCCAGACTAATTGTTTTTTTTTTATAAACCTTCATTTAACTGAGAATAAAATGTTTCCTGTAGCATCAATAGCAGCTCATGGTTATGGAATTGTGGTTGGATGACTCTTCTAAATATGCAAAGAGATGGGTTGCTTAAGGTTTACTTGCTTTGTCCTGGGTTCATAACATGTCATTACATAGGTCAACATTTTCAGGTAAAATTTGCAGTTGAATTGAGTTCTAGTTTTTTTACAACCATTATTTCTTCTAATTCAGAAAAAACACCTACTACCGAAACATTTTAAGTATATAGGTATAAAATGGTTCTGCTGCTGTTATGAAACTTAAGTTGGGAGGAATTTAATGGGAATCAGTGTTACCAAAGAAGGTATGTGTTGAAAAATGGGCAAGTACTACTCCCTTTCATAGTTCATAGTTTTATATTCTCAAACATATACAATGATGTCTCAAACTTTAATACCATTGTGACGTGGCAGCTTTGTTTTGCCCCACCTCTGCTGCCTGCACTTCCCCAGCCAAATTGAACACACCTGCTCTCAATCATCTCCTCCTGTGTATTTAAGCTGTCGGTTCCCTTCCTTCCATGCCAGTTCATCTTTGCTTTTTACTGCAAGCGTTCCAGCCTTTTTTCTCAAGCTTTTCTAGCCTCTAGTGATTTTTGGACCTTTTTTGTGCTTTGACTCTGCATCCGCCCAGTGTTTTTTGGATTCCTCTGCCCTCTCGACTGATTCTCCGTGTACTGACCTTTGGACAGTCATTAAACGGAATTTTGGAAACTGTCTGAGTTGTCGTTTGAGTCCTGCCTGCCCCGTTTTTTTGTCACAACGATAATATTACTATTTTAAACATACTATACCAGAAGAACTTCCAAGCTGATAGCAACTGCCAAGTATTTTACAAAATGAGAAATTGTTCAGTTGCAATTCACCTGTCAGGTAATATTGAATACCCATTATGTTCTCTAAGTTAAGGACTTTTTAACAGCACAAATTTTGTTATTCTGTAATTCCAGGATAAAATCTTTTATATTTATTTCTATTCATTTTTATGGGTTTTTGTTAGTCATTTTTCATTCATGTAGAGAAGACAGTCAATGAGGCTCTGAGGCAGGACTAAAAAGGAAAACAGTGAATAACATTCACTCTTTTCATTGAGTCACAGAGATGCTTCCTGTGGTTTTCCTATCTTTGCATACACTTTGTGTGTGTGTGTGTGTGTGTGTGTGTGTGTGTGTGTGTGTGTGTGTGTGTGTGTGTGTTGCCTGCTTCCTGTAGTTTTCATCTTTTGTTTTAAATCAGCAGGGTACCCTTAGTGAAAGGCTCCTGTGTATCTACTGCCAAATGACAGGCGTTCCCCGCATTCTCAGATCTTTTTCAAAAGCCAGTCAGCAGCAGTATTTGTAATGAAAATGCATACGAGTAAACACTTTTTTTTTAAAGATTTAAACTGCCAGAAAGGACAACATAGGATGACTGCAGATGTATTTTTAAACATTACATTACGTTACATTGATCAACTTTAAAGGAATAATGGTCAGTGGTTTTAGTTTAGTTTTAAATTTGATGTTATTTTTAAATACATTTAATTTCATATGACCTAATTTCTTTTATCTATGAGTTAACACTACTTAATTTTCAGATTTTATTTTGAAAAACCTGGTTCCCTTTTCTACATCTGGTGCAATCTGCCTTAGACTACATTTGACAAAATGATCCACATTTGTTTACAGCTTTATTCAAAATTTACATAAATAATATTGTTAATGCTGATGATACCTATATAGTGATGACACTTGTCTTGTATGCATCAAATCCATCTCTGACCAACGCCATATCCTCCTTACAAAATATTTTTAACGGTCTCCAACATGTCCTTTTCAACCTTCACTTTCTCTTGAATACTACCAAAACTAAATACATAATTTTTAATCGTAACCTATCTCAGACCGCTGCCACCAAATCATGTCCTCCTTTGGACGGAACACCACTAAAACTCGTCAGTTCTTATAAATATCTGGGCATATGGCTCGATGATACACTCTCCTTCAATATTCACATCAATTCACTACTCACCAAAGTCAAACAGAGAATCACCTTCCTTTATCGCAATGAAACATCCTTCACACATTCTGTAAATTACAGTCTCGTCAAGATGACTATCTTCCCCATCCTCGATTACTGTGGCATCATTTACAGGACTGCATCCAAAACTCTCCTCCGTAAACTCAGCAATCCGTTTCACCACTGGTTCTCCCTGCAATACTCATCATTGTCATCTGTACGCATATGTTAACTGGCCACCACTCCATTCCTGCATGCTGTTAAACTGGTACAAATACATTTATAAAACTTTAATTGGGAAAACTCCTCAATACCTTCAGACTCCATTAATATTTTCAACAGCACTCTCAACCTCCATTCAAGTTGGGCTGGACGATAATTCAATAACAACATATATCGATCGATAGAAGTATATCGATGATAAGAAAAAAGGGTCAATAAAAAAAAAGTTCAATAGAATAACAGTTTTCCTTCCTTTGGCATTCTAGCCTATCATGAAGGTTAACATTACAGTCATTACATCCTCCCAACCAATCACAAATGCAGACCCAGGAATGCTACACCCTATTCAAAGAGTTCAGAGAGCAAGCGTTCTTTTTCATTGTTTAAATATTTGCAGTTTTGGTAAAACGTTGGTTGAATAAAGGACTGAGTTTGAATTCAGTGTTTGTGCAACAGCATAAAATGGCCAGGGCTGCACTTAAAATATATGTTTTGAATTTGTTAATAATTATCAATATCGATCAATCTGATTTCTATTATCAATATGCTTTTTTTCTATATTGTCCAGCCCTACGTTCAAGTAACATCATCACCATAACCATCCCACGAGTCCGGACATCACTTGGTCAAACTTCATTTCCAATCCTTGCACCCAATAACTGGAACAATTTACAAAAACGTTAAGACTAAGTGTTACCGCCTATATCTACTTTCATCACCACAATAAAAACTGGTGTTTCTGATAAATGTAACTGTTTCTGATTATTGTGTAGTCCATGATATGTGTATAAAATATGTATAGTGATCAACTGGTCTTGTGTTGTCTTATGTGAACTTTTTTTTAATGTGTATGTTTGTTTTTTTCTGCTGTATGATGCTGCCTCTTGACCAGGTCATCGTTGAAAATGAGAATTGGTTCTCAGATGATCTAGCTGGTAAAATAAAGGTTAAACAACTAAAATAAAAACTACAGTTTTTTTAACAATGTTAAATTTCAACCCTTTATAGTTAAACTAGTTGTAGGAAAACAGTAATTAGGCAAAGTGGTTGACTATTTGGCGGGGTGGTGCTTCAATGTAGAAGCAGGAAGACTCTGCTTCAATAACAGTCCACTGCACATGTCACCATTTTGCTTTAAAATATGGCTAGTAAATCTGATTAAAGAAATGGCCATGTAATTTCTACAAAGTAGTAAAAATCAATGAGGCAGTCAGTTCCCGCTTATATAGTGTTACTTGCACAGGGATGAAAATGCTTCAGCTCCATTAGTGTTAAGGTATGTAACATTTCTAGAGCCCCTTTACAAGTAAGGAGTGTATCTTTTCTGTTCGTCTGTTGTGGAAAATAAGTCTCTTTTTAAAAGAGAGACTGATGGCATCTGCCTCAACATTTCCCACTGATGCTAAACTTAGATGCCATTCAATTTTCAAAAATCTGCATTGCAATTTGTTCACGTAAACTGGGTTACTCTAGGTTGAACAGAGGCCTTCATTCTGGCGTAGGATCACCTAAGTATGGAACGTCTTCCCTGTTTGTCTTTGCCTTAGAACCATCTTAGAGTTGCACATGCACAAAAACTACATAGAGGGCCCACATAAATAAATGTAAATTGGTTTCCCAAAAATACTGTTGAAGTCTTATCTCATATTTTGGGAATTCAGTGTTATGTGTCGTACCCTCTGAGAAGCCTTGTTTAGTGCAGAGTAATACACCAATATGCAATTTTTATCATTGAGATCACAATCTGCTAAATGTGTTTAAAAGGTACATATGTGTCCTTATTCTCTTTACACAGTGGAGGTTAAAGCAATATGGTCTACTTATTTTACATTGAATAGTTATTTTATAACTAGTCAATGTGTTATTCATGAGGAAAGAGACATTTTTTAGCATCCTTTGAATGTGTTAGAAATCTTAATGGTTGATTATTTAATTTACCAGATTGTTTTATTTTACAGAAAAAAAAATAAATTCTATAGAATAGTTACATCATCTTGGATATTTTAAGTATTTCAAGATGAGAACAATAAAAAAAACAGCTGTGTTAGAGATTGCCTGACATAATGGGAATGATGGATCTGTGAGAGGTTACAACTTCAAATCTTGGTCTCCTCTGCTTACCAGCTTCAGGAGTTTGGAGAGGTACAAATGAGAATACAAACATTTAGACGACATAGTATTATACATAAGAAGTGGTGTCACATAAAGGATGCAAGTATATCATGTTAATTTAAGAAACACCCAGAGTGGCCAGTTTGAGTCTAGGTTTTTAAAAGTATTCCTTAAAAAATAAACTATTGTAGTCACAATAAAAAAGAACTAGTTAGTCCAAATATGCAGAAGTTAAACAAATAGGAATAAAATGTCAGTGATTTAAGCGCCAGTGTACAAATATGACAAATAAAGAACAAGTGTTGCTTTCGATGGTTTTACCCAAAATGAGCTGCAGATTACAAATGGGAGGAGTGACATCTGATTTTTCTCCTGGAGTGTTTACCCTCTCTGATAAGTGGAACCCAATGGATGGATGGATGGGTAGCAAAACTGTGTAAGACATAAATCATAAATTAACATTAGAATAATCAGAATCCTCCTTATATTGCCATGATTGTGCGCACAAGGAATGTGACTTTGGTTGCAGTGCTCACAAAGTATAGACATTAGGTTTACATATATAAACAGTGTGTTTTGTTGTATTGAGAAAAGAAACGGGACATTGTGTGCTGTGAAAGTGCACTATACTTATTTTGTTTCACAGTGGTATGGCTGACTATAAGCTGCCCATCGTGGTCATCAGAGTGAACGCCTGAAGGGGAAACTCTGTGGTGCCGGTGTTTTTGCAAATACCATTCTGTTGCGCCATCCTGAAGGTAAAAGTCTAAACAGTCTGTGTGCAAGATGTATGGTGTCTGTTCAAAGCCTTTTTCCTGACCCTAGACTAGGGAGCATCTTTTAAACAAAATGTCTCTGGCTTCATACCTATGAAACAGTGAAGTAAAAATGAAAACATATTTTTTGTGATGAATCTTTTAAGCCTTAAAGTGACTTGGGAACATAGGATAAAATTTATGTATGACTCTTACAGAAGTTCAGACCTTACAGGAATATAGCCACATTATATGCTTAAAAAATGACCAAAAACCGTTTGATCGTATTAAATAGGTTATATACACCAAGCCTCCACCCTGATAATGTTTTGATGGTCCTTTTTGTGGATAGAAATAGCCACAACACCAGGCACGATTGGTACATATAAACAGATGTGGCGCCATCTAGCGACAGTAACACAAAACTATCATAATGCCAGTTTGTTTAATTAATAAATTGAAATTAAATAATGCCTGACCGAGCCGGACCCTCTGAAAGCGGCAGCTCAGCGTGAACAAAGACCAACCGTTATTAATTAAATAAACCGATCTAACAGCACTTTTAAGAGCCTCAATTCAGAACATTTACTTACGTCAGTCAACTCTGCCGTTACATCTGAGCAATCGACAGGATTAACGTCCGCTTCAGTGAACACCGACGTTTATATTGTATTCCCAGTGATATTCCTGTCTTTTCCCTCTTGGAATCATATTTTTTGGTGTTTTTTTTTTTCACTAGATCTTGGAACATTCTTTATTGTTTCGCCTGGAGATGCTAATAGCCGCTTCCTTGTTTTATCCCCTGCTGCGCATGTGCAGTGTTGTACTTCCTCTGTTATTAAAAATAAACACAAAAGGCTTTATTACTAACAAACTGCGCAAAAACAAAGCACAACACACTAAACAACTAATATGCATGCAGGGCATCATAATCTTTCATAAAAACTTTGTATGCAACCTGAGTGAGCTACTGACTTATACGTTTTAAAAAAAAGTCAAATAACATTGCTATGAACCTTTTAATACCAGTTCATAAACTGTATAAACAAACACAGGGCACCAAGCAAAGCTCAACTAATCTCCCTGTATTGACTTTTACATCACTGCAGTCAAGTTAAGTGAATCGGAAAGGAAACAAGGTATGCACACCAATCTTAAGCCTCAACAAACAATAACAAGATAAAAACAGAGGCGTATTAGGTGACTGCCACAAGGCTAACCTCATCCCTGGCTCTATAACCCACTTTACACTGGATTTATATATTTAGAGATACTACTTTCTGAGCTGCTATTTTGGATACTTCAACCGTCTTAGGTCATGTTTATTAGAAATGAAAATGATAACTTTTTTTAGAAGCAAAAATAAGGAATAACCATGCCCATAACAGCAGTTTAAATGCTTTACAGAAAGAAAATGTTTGAAAACAATCATACAAAACAGAGCAAAGGATGAGATTAGAAAAGCTTCTCTTCAAGGATATTAACTGAAAATAATATAGCATAAATTTTAGTTGGCTGAATCATTCTGGTTAGAAAATTTTAAAAAAATGGGTTGCTTGTAGTATTACTTACATAAAAAAAATAAAATGTGAGGATTATTCTAATTCTAATTGTTTTACACAATTTTAACTTGGGGATTTATCTTTTAGATATTGTTTTAACACAAACAATGTTAATTCGGTGAGGGTTGGACTTATTTTTTTCTTTACTAACCAGTGTACAGTTCTAAATCATACACAGCTGATTAATGAATGGTTTCTAAATAGTTATTAAAGTACAAAGGTTGAAAGGTGTGGGGGAACAGAACACTTCTTTTTTTACCCCATAGCATTTTGCATTGTGAACAAAGAGTTAAGTTTTGGTCATCTGACCAGAGAATTTTCTACCACTTCTTTGCTACCTACATGGCTTGAAACAAACTTTATGGGACATTTATTGATTTTTTAAAATTATGGTTTGCTGGCAATCTTCCATAATGGCTAGGCTTGTGGAGTTCATAGATGTTTTCCAGTCAACAGTTTCTTCAGCCTATGCTCTGGAATGGAATGGAGTCTCAAACTCTTAGCTGCTTCTCTGATTTACTTTATTCTTGCTAGTCAATTTTAGCAGGTGTGAATGTCATGGTAGGTTTGTTGTTTTAACCAAAATGATGGAGATGATGGATCAGAAAGTACAGTCAGATGTTTATTGCTTGTGATATTTATTTTATATCCCAACCCCTTTTTTAAACCTCTCAGAAACATTATTCCCGATCTGTGTTCCTTGGTCTTGGTGGTGCTGTCTGTTCACAAAAACTCTCTGAGTACTTTACTGGATACTATTTATATTGAAATGAAATTTCATACAACATAATGGCTATTTTGCTTTGAAATATTGAAAACAAAACATTTTTTACCTGCACTGCCACATATATGTATTGAAAAACAGATAATCAAATTAACAAGAGACCAATCACTTTGCAATCTTTTAAGTCTGAATAATAATTAAAAAAACAAACATATGACAGGCTAAAAAACACATGACAGGCATAGATCTACCTGTAGGATCAGTGAAAAATCATTGTCCTAAAACTAAACCTGCTGTGTGAATGTGGTGAAATACAGACGCAAAGTAAAAAAAAGCACATTTCTTCTATCATGGTGTTGAATTAAAGACTAAATGACACATCTTGATTCAAAATCATGTACTGTGAAATGTAGGCAATAGTTGTTCCAGATTACTAAACCATTCCAAAGTTGGTGATAAGACAACTCTTCTTTACCAACAGCAGGCTTTACAACCTGCAAATCATACATCTATTTAGTTTGCCAAATTCATTCTCTCAGAAAGCTTTCTTCTCCTTCCAGTCAGTGACTCTAGAACATTTAAAGGCTGGAGCTTCCCTGCAGATGCCCACTGTGAATGCACTATGAGAAGACTAATGCGATTAGTGTCGACTGTGTGATGTTTCAGTTGGTTAGCACCCCACAGTCAGATGGGAAACATGTTATTAATGTGAAATTTTGCTTATGAGGTTTGCTGTGCTGACTTACTTTGCACTGGACGGCATGAGCTTTTGACTATTTATGATTCTCCCTCTTTTTTTCATTGAATGATTAGTCAAAAAAAAATCACCAGCCCAGTCCAATATGAAAATATCCCCAACTGCTCCATCCAGCACTTGGGGACTGTGGTTCTATTTAAATTCAGAAGTTTGGTTTTAAAAAAAGGGGGAAAAAGTGGAAAAAAAGGTAAAATCTGCACCTGCCTGAGGTGCCAGTTTCCACATGTAATATATTTGGATAAAAATGTAAGGAGTACTTCATACGAAATATATTCAGCGCACCAGGGTAGGGAGTTTTATTTTGACATTCAATCAGCAAGCACATGCTGAGAATCTCTGGGAGCCGCCAGTTTGTGTCGATGCATAGGCACATTTTCATCTCAATCTGGAAAAAAACAAAACCATCCTCTGGTCAACAAAATGAGAGTGAAAGAGCACAAAAAGTACACCATGTTCCTACCTATGTGACTTATTCACTTGCTTTTCTTTGTTGGTGTATTATCTTTACTGCTTTACTGGAGAGCTAATGTCACTCTATTATAGATAGGGTGACCAGACATCCATTGTACCGGACATCTCCTTGGTGCGTTCAATTGTTCCTCATTAGTTGGAATACTCAACCTCTCAGTTGGAAATTTCAATTAGAATGGTCCCTAAAGTCGGTATTATGAGTTGGAAAGTCAGTGCAGCAGCATAGTATCCGACTTTGGCATTCGTGATGGCTGCTACTCGTAGCTACATTGAGTAAAACTTCATACTTTGACTGTTTTTTGCAGCTCTCTATTATTTATCATTTAGACAGTCATACAGGTGCTACCTTTTAGTGTTCATCAGATACGATGTTTCAGTTCTGTTTATTTGCACAAAATACAGCCTAGAACAGCGTTATTGTTTTAACCACAGTAGCCATAGTGGCTAAACCAGCAATGAATGATCGCC
This sequence comes from Fundulus heteroclitus, assembly GCF_011125445.2. Lineage (NCBI taxonomy): Eukaryota > Metazoa > Chordata > Actinopteri > Cyprinodontiformes > Fundulidae > Fundulus > Fundulus heteroclitus. The sequence continues at coordinate 6,871,779 of NC_046372.1, forward strand.
ACCTACTGTTAACCTTTCTTGTTCAGTTGAAAAGTTTAGCACAGCTTCAAAAAAGAGAATAATTTTACAATAAAATATTACTTTGAAATGCATTCTGATGCTGGCTGTGTTTGTACATTTTAACAATGGCTTTTGTGTGAGCATCCATGTTTTTTCCTACTGCCGACAGGAGTGAAACTCGAACGCAAAAAGGCAGAGATGACACAGTCTGTGGGATTTTCGAGTTCTGACAGCAAATAGAACGCAAACCTACATTCAGTGTGGAGTTACGGGGGGATTAATAGATTAATGAAAATGTCCGGTTTTCATTGTTTTCCATGGGACCAATAGGCATGTACTTGAATTGTGCGATGCATCCGGACGGTGACAGCTCTTCTGCTGTGTGACGTCGTCCCCGAGCTTCTGCCTTGGGGGAAGTTCTTCTCTGCTCACAGACGGAACAGCGGGGCAGTGCTATCAGCGCTGCTGTTTTCAAGATGTCAAAGTGTAGCTGAACAAGCCGACTGCTAAATACATTTTTCTCTCACTCTCCTGGTCAGGACAAATAGGTTGAAGGGTGCAGCGTGGGCAAAACTGGCATATGTGTTTCTGCGCATGACAAAGGTGCCTTGGATTTTGTAAGTCACATGTATACAGAAAAAAAAAAGCTGCGAGTTGACCGAGTTCATTGTTAAAACCGGGAATATGGTTAGTGTGCACCAAAATAATCTGAGAAGGCCTAAAACATAACATGTTAATCAGGATTACTCAAGATTGCACAGTTTGTCTTTGCACTTCTCTACTGCAAGGCAAATGTTGAATGAGTTTTCTTATTGTTGCAGAGCCAGTGGACAAAGGAGAGAAACTAGCTTTCTGTTGAGTCACTGAAGTGGAATCTGCTTGAGTAATCTTGACACTTTTTTGCAAAAACTTGCTTATTTGATGAACAAACAAAAAGTGATGAGTAGAATTGAATATACACACAGAAATATACGCACAGGAATATTCATTATTGTCCCACAGTGGGGAAATTGAAGTGTACCAGCAGCATAGTAACACAAATATGGAAGCATGCAGATACACTCAAGAGTATGAAATATAGAAACTAAACATTTAGAAAGAAGTCTGCAGTAAGGACACATTTGCAATATAATACAAAAATTGTTAAAATGCATAACAGAAATGTGAGCAGGGTGGCTTTAAGAAATGCGCAAAGCATATATGTATATTTTTTTTTTTTAAAAATCAAAAGTTACAAGACTTAAAAAACTGTGCAAAGGAAGTTTACTTCTACAGCAAAATATGGATGGGAAGCCAAAGAGAATCAAGAAAAAAAATTAAACTGCAGTTTGAAAAAAAAATACTTCCCTCATTCTCCCAGTAATCAGCCCATCTTCACAATTTGAATGAGTTTGTACTTCTCAACAGAAAGTGCAAACACACAAGAAGCCCATTGCATACCAATTGCAATGTGCATGGGCCTTGAATAAGGTGTTGTATTAATTGGCGGGAAGATCGTGGTTTGTTAGATGACATTGCCTGGTGTGAACATTCGGTTGTGGCTTTAGCAGTGATGCTGCCATGTATGTTACAGTACATTACTTGGATGAGTTGAAGCCTGGTGTGGGTCTGGAGAGGCTTGCAGCCTTGGCATGAAGGCAGCATAGTCATGTTTGCTGTATATTTATTGTTAATGTATTCCCAGCTGTCAGGACATTGCAGATAGGGTGAAAGGCCCTGTACGAACTGGTCCTGCTCTTTGATATGTAATTACATGACAGATTGCACATTACCTTAATTCATCTCTAGATAGATTAATAAATAGAACATGGATGGATGGATGAGATATTAAGCTTTTAAAAAGTTTATTAAAATTGTTCATCAGTTTATCAGAATTTTTTTTGGTGGCTTTTAAAGATTAACGCTTTTTTAAGGCTTATTAGAAACATGTCATTAAACTTTTGTGTAATGTAAAATATTGTTTAAGGGCTTCTGAACCTTGTGTGTTTGGCAGGTATATTTGGCTTTGAGTAAAAAGGAATCCATAGTTTGGCAGAGACCTTTTTCAGCTGTGTTTCTTGTGAAACTCGCTTCTACAGTGTTACTTTACAATGCGCTCTTCTCAGTCTGAAACAGCACAATAACTTTGGTAAACTTCACAAAACGTTCCTTTCTCTGGGCTCATGCAGTTAGAAACCGTTCCCCTGTCTTTGTAGCAGCATTTTGTTTACTTTGGCAACGCTTCCTTAACATTGTGTATGCATCAAAATCATTTTTTGTTTTATTTTACGAGGGTCCTGGTGCGCAACTGCTCATGAGGTGAGACGCCGCTGCATATTTTGATTGACAGCCGACACAGCTCTCACTGGCAAGGTGCAGTGGTGTCTTCTTCATTTCAGAAAAGTGCATGTCCAATAAGTTTTTGACTTTTACAAAGATGACTCAGTCAAATGCTGAATATTCTTTCAGTTTGTGGGACACCGGGACTAGAAGGATTGCTATATCAATGATAGCAACAATAAAAACCCGCTAAATCTGTAAAATTTTCTTTTACATTTTGCATGTGTCCTTGACAGAAACAGGCACAATCATATATAACAAATGCATTTATAAAAACAAAATTCAATAAAAAAAGTAAATCAAACATTGCAGGCGTGAGGCCCCATAGTATTGCGAGACCCTTAGCAGTTGCACAGTTCGCACAGTCTATGTGACAGCTCTGTCAGCTGTGTTACACATCATGGATAAGTTACTAAAGAGGCTTCAAGGTTGCTCAAGGCTTCACCCAGGACCCAAACATGAAAATGAACCACTGTGATCTCCATACATAACCCTTGTGTATGCTCTAAGCTTCTGGAGATCTCTTATGCTTCATCATGTGTAATTGGGAGTGCACTGTGTCATTGATGCACGCATGATCTATTCAAGACCTTCCAGACATCATCCATGTTCTGGCTAATTCCTTTGGATCATAATGCGGCCTTATTCTGGTGTAAAGCGGGCCTTTAATTGCACTGTAAAAAACTAAAAATTGGGATATTTTAAAAAATCCTTTGTTCACATAAGTTTTCAAAAGAGGACATTTTAATAGTTTAAATGTACTATAAGCAGACCTTTACAAATTAAAGCTTGCCAGTCGATTGCAACTGTTATCTCTGTGAATGAAAATGTTTGTGATTAAAGGAAAACATTAGTTAATGATTGTTAGTTAGTACAATGCAAGCTTTTTAAACATCCATCCATTTTCCAAACTGCTTTATCCCTCATGGGGTCACGGGGGTTGCTGGTGCCTATCTCCAGCGTTCACTGGGCGAGAGGCGGGGTACACCCTGGACAGGTCACCAGTCTGTCGCAGGGCAACACAGAGGGACAAACAGGACAAACAACCATTCACACCTAAGGACAATTTGGAGAAGCCAATTAACCTAACAGTCATGTTTTTGGACTGTGGGAGGAAGTCGGAGTACCCGGAGAGAACCCATGCATGCACAGGGAGAACATGCAAACTCCATGCAGAAAGACCCAGGGGTGTACTTGAACCCAGGACCTTCTTGCTGCAAGGCAACAGCACTACCCACTGTGCCACTGTGCAGCCCTTTTTAAACATTGTCTTAGGAATTAACGGATGAACATCATATGACTTTTTTTTGCAGGTTTACACAGTTTCATGAAATCTTAGTGACATTTTTGTGGCACATTTTGGGTGAAATACCACAGAGAAATAGTTTAACAACTTCCTTTTCACTCTTTTATTAACACCTTTTTTCATGTCAGCTGATTTTAAGCTGTGGAATAACCCACTTGAATTCACTCCTCTCCTTTATTGAGCAAGGTCAGATTGGTAATGCCGAGTGAACCTTGAGATATACGTCTACTGTAGGAGAAACATGCTGTATGCAACCTATAAGCTCATGTGAACACTTAGAGAATTCTTACCTCAGAAACAGGTTTGACATTATTAGGGCCCAAGCTATAAAACTGTCATAAATCCCTCAAATGAGCTTTCTTGTCATTACTTTTTCTTGTTTGTCTAATACACATATGTGTACACAAAAGTATATTCAAGATGATTTTCTTTAGTGCATTTTTTTATTTATTATCTATTATTCTTTTCACATTTTCATTTTATTATTGTTACAAGAGCAATCGGATGTTTGCTCATTTGGTTGATAGCCATCCAGTTTTGCACTTTCAAGCAGTACTCTGGCAGGACTGATGATGATGAAAGGTACATTTTTATTTATAGATTGACAATTAAATATGTATTATCTAATGGGGTTCAAGGTTTATAAAAAGCATTACTACTTTTGATTACCTTTAAAGTTATTTAAAAGAGTTGCCTGTAAATGTACTTCTTTGGCATTAGAGTTTTCTTCCTATCCACAATTTATTATTTCAAGATATGTCAAACATAATAGAATACATTTTTTTAAGGAAATTTAAGCCTGTTTTGGCAGTTCCTAGATTTGTAGTTTTACAAACCTAACAGACATATAAGGTTCTAGAGTAAAAAAAGAAGAAAAAAAAAACTTTTTTGAATTTATTTGGTATTTGAATAGTCCTTGGTATATTTAGGATTTTTAATGTGCGACGTACAAGCATTTTAGCCTCACTGCTCCCTGGGTGCTATGACAAATGGGTTATGTATGTTGTTTTGATATGTTTTTAAAAGGTCCTTTAACTGTATATTTACTGTGAAGCATTTTGTGATGGCTGTCTGAGAAAGTGCTGTATAAATAAGATGTACTTATTTAAAGCACCAGTAGTTGACTTTGGTAAAAATAGTTTTTTCACACATTTGTTAGAATGGTCACTATGTCCTGACAGTAAAATATGAGACAGGTTATCTGTAAAAAAACAAAAATCAAGCTACTCTGGTGGTCCTACTGCCATTTGTAGAAATACGCTGCTCCTGGACATAAACAACCAATCAGAGCCAGGGGGATGTCTGGCTTTCATTGGTTGTAAGCAGTGTCAGTCTTGTTTGTCTAAATGCTGCTCACACCCCTCCACCACACAGTGCTACCATCATTCAAACTCAAGATTGCTGGTGTGCTGCAGCAGTACAGAGAAACAAGTTAATGTTCCAGGAAAACTGGCAATTTCTCCAGTGGCACCTGCTCAGAAAATAGAAAAAGGTACACTGAAGAAGACCGATGATGGAAAGCAAACTAAAAAAGAATTAGACCGAGCACCAAATAAAACAAGGGTAAACATCGGATCTGCACGGCAGGTACCGAGGGGGAACTGCTTTGGAGGGAAGGCTGCAGAGCAGCAGAAAGTAAGGGGGAGGGACCTATAAGGTGTGCTTGTTCAAATATTCAGGCTAAGATCACATTTTTCTCTAAATTTACCGACTGCACTTTTAAGTCCACCTTTCTTAACCTACTCCAGCATGCATCAAAATTATGCATTTTGCTGGAATATCATGTTTTTTTTTCTGCCTTTCTAGTCATAGTTTACAATTGAAAAACAATGTGCGACAGTGGAGTAGGAGTTAGGGAATTCATCCTGCATTTGGCGGGTTGCATGTTTTATCCCCCGCTCCGACCGTCTCAGTTGTTGTGTCACGTCAACCGATCCGCCTGCTGGCCATGATCAGAGGGCCCGGTGGCTCTCATCTGTCAGTTTGCCCGAAAGCAGCTGTGGCTACTAACATAGCTCACCACCATCAGGGTGTGAATGGGTGTTTGTAGTTTAAAGCACTTTGGGGTTGTCGGACTACTTAAACACTATACAAGTACAAGCCATCTACCACGTAGGAAGTGAAGACCTTCCAGTGTTACAAGCAAAATAAATCAACAAAACTATAAATTGTAATTCTTCAATCACATACCAGCACATATCAAATGGTAGCATTGATAAATGGTAATGAATCTACTAGCTGTTATGCTACTGCACTAATTCTGAAATAACTTACAAATAGTGGATATTAGTCTATTTATTTCCTGAGTAAACTACAGAGGGGGTGAAGGGAATTTGTAGAATATGGAAAAGCAAGGGATGAGTTAAGTTGACAGGATATACAGATGGAGAATTGATAGAGATCGATAGAGCTGAATAATGGCACTGACCCTGTTTACTGTCACATTCTCCCAAGCATGGTTTTCGGTTTAATAATTTGACCACCTTAACATGTCATGGTTTGTGGTGAAGAACCAAAGCGGCAGCAAGACATTGGCAGGAGCATAATGATAACTATAGTATTTTAATGAGAGACTTACACAGATCACAGGGACCCCAGGAACAAGGAGGGAAACAGGACAGTGTTACAATGAAAGAGCAAAAACCAGGAGCTTGAATACAACTGGGAATGAATGGAATACAACTGGGAATGAATGGAAATTGCCTACAACACAAGTGAGTAGGATCTACTGATTAACTGGTGGCTTAGGCTGAGGGAGAATAATTAACTGTGGCAAACAGAAGAGCATAAAAACTAACAGAATGTACTAACTAAATACTCAATGTACAAATACACACGAAAAAGGATAAATAACTAAAGATGTCATGATACTGGAACATCACAAAATTAAGTCACACTCAAGGATCAAGACATGGCAAACCAAAGCAACAAAAAAGGCTATAGGCAAATAGAAATATAGAGGTTATTTTGCCTCCACCCTTCATTTTCATATCTTCTTCATTGTAACCCATTCTCCTCTTTGCCTTTATATGCCAGATTATGAGGACTGACAGGAGACACAAGGTCCTTGGAATGTTGTTTGAACAATGCATGCCCTTCATGACCACTCCTATAAATGTTTCTTAGCTGCAAAGGAAAGTTGATTCTTAAAACAGTAGCACATGGATGAAATGTGAAAACGCTGTTTTTGCAGTTGTTGAACAGAAAGGCAATCAAGCGAGTAAATGGGAGAGGATAGGGCAAAAGCAGTGAGTGGTTTTGAGGCACAATGATGTTCAGCTAGAAAAGGAAAAGAATTACACAGTTTTGCAGGAAATATTTTGTCTGAGAGAGATAGAGCAGGAGGGGTAGAGAGGTCAACTCCTGAGCATATCCATTTCACACTATTTTCCACGAATCTCCCTCTGGACATTACTTCTCTCCCCCTTCAAGCGATTATCCCTCCATTTGCCATTATATATGTGTCAAAACCTCCACTTACACACCTACTTACAGTATGTGTGCACTCTCAACACGAGGGAGAGAGAGCCACCAGTTTCTTGTGACAGCCATTAGAGGGAAGAAGAGCTTTTAAGGTGCAGTTGACTTTAGATATTGAAATACCATTATTCCAGCGGTCACTATGTATTGTAAAGCAATGATTTGGAGCCTGATGTTACGAGGAGTTGAGCAAAAGGTAGCACCCCATAATTACCTAGGATGAGCAATAGCTTTAATGATGCTTGATGCAATTGATGGCAGCACTGGGGTGTTTGTTTTGTTAGCTTGATTTGTGGAAAATGATGATGAATGAGATGAAAAAGAGAGCTGATATATCTTGCAACAGTTGTCCCTTAATAAAATCTACTTCTGTTATGCTTAATACCCCTTCACCTTCACATCACTGAGGCATCTGTTTAATTAAATTTGGCAAAGCAACACAGCGGGGAAATGTATAAATGTGTAAACGTTGTAAAACAGCTTAAAAAAGTGTGTGATGTTTGCTTGTTAAACATTTAACAACGCCCTTGTTACTTGTCCCAAAAGCAAATCAATATGTTCTTTGTTCAAAAATAAGAAAACGCATACTACATGCAATATCTAAAATCTATAAATACATAAAAGAATCAAGCTTGAGATCAAATAACAAAACAGCAACTAATTTACTTTCAGGAACTGAAGTGTATTCTTATAAAAACTAGTCTTTCACCATAAAAATCTCTTTGTTTAGGTTTTTTCCATCCACCCATCCATTATGCGTCTACCAACATATTCAAGCCGGATTGTGGGGGGGTCATTGGGCAAGAGGTTGGGTATACCCTGGACAGGCTTCCAGTCCATCATAGGGCACACTTATGTTTTTGTTTTCCTGTAATTATTTATGTGCTTTTAGTTTTCTCACTTATTGCTTTTGTGTTTTTTTTTGTGTTTTTTTTTTTTTTTGATCCACTGGCAGTTTCTGTTATTTCTGGCCACAAGATAAATGTGATGCAGTGAGTTACTCTTTTTTCCCAAACAGCCATGAGAGATGGTTGATTAAAGAACCATCTTGAATGAAATGACAGTGTCATGATTTATGGCACCTAAATTGTGAAAGAGTGGTTTGGGGAGCATGAGACATCATTTTCACACATGGATTCAGACCTTAGCCCCATGGGGAATCTTGTGGTGAGGGAAACAAGCAACCCACCATGCTGTCATACAAAGCCTGTTTCTATACAGTATAAATTTATTTAATCAGTCCTGTATTTCTATCCACCCTGACTTACTGTTCATAAAATTGTTGGGAATCGGTGGGGGGGGGGGGTGGTATGTGTGTATGTGGACAGATACTTTTGCTGGCCCATATTGTCTGTACTGCAACAACAGCACAAATAGGACTCTTAATAACAGTTGTGTGGCACACTACGATAACGAGGAAAATGGGTTGTGTTGGGGGGGGGGGGACAAGCCCGGATAATCAACTTTTCATTCAAAAACAAGTTGAAAAAAATGCAACTCAAGAAATTTCCAAGTGACTTTTGGGAAAAAAAAGTCACCTTAATAAGCAGACTTGGCAACACTGGTGAAAATGTGTATGTGATATTTTAAAGGAAATTCTTGTTTAACAGGCTGTTATCATAAAGGCGTCATAAAAGGCTGTTAAAGTTTGTTGCAGCAACAGAGTTTTTTTTTACCACAAATGTCTCTCAAACTGCAGACCTTCTTAAATTCATATAATTTCAGAGCAAAATAAACCTGTCTGTGTCTACCTTATCTCTTATGAGTCATTCAGAAACTTGACATTGCCAAGAATTTACATTTTTCAACTAATTGTCCGTTAACATAAATACATATCAATAATTTTAGTTTGTTAAATGTTTCTTGTGAATTTGTAAACTCCTTCACAACTGCTACGGGCAGCTTGGTTTATGTTTTAGATGTTGAATGTTCTAAAACAATACACAGATTAAATTAGGTTTACAGATAATGATGTGAATTCCTTATTTACAGAAATTATCCAGTGTAAGAATGGTCTTCTCAGTTAGTGGTGTGTGTTTGGGCTGAACCCATGACTTGGACTTGCCCCTTATAGACTTCACATTTATTTTGGGATAAATCTCTTGTTTGTTGATACGTGTTTAGAACCTGAGCTTCTTCCGTTTACTGCTTTGGGTTTTAACTTAACAGAGACATTGCTTTTTCATGTGGATATTTGCTGTCACCACTGCTGGTACATCAAGCTAAATTCAAAGACATACCAACAGTAAATACAAAAAAAAAAAAAAACATATAACGTATAATAAATATAACAAATGTGGTTTGTTTTTCATGAAATGTAGGATATGCCTCTAGGTCACAATAAATAACTTCACTTGATTACGTTCTGATTTGCAGTGTATAGCTATTCAAACAGTTGCAATGTAACAAAAAAAAAGCAGTGTATTATGTAATGTACCCCCTTTGCAGTCTCAATAATGAATAGTACTTTTACTCTTAAGCTGCTGAGCTGCTTAGAATTTAACTGCAGGGTAACATCTTTGAAAGGCTAAACTTTTCATCTTACTGAAGATGGTATCCGTCGTTTAAAAACTGCAATATACTTTAATAAATTGCATTGAGTCCAATGCATACGTTTTCATCTTGAGGGTATCTGTTTTATACTGTTCATTTTCAAACAAGCATTAAAGGTGGCATGTTACAGTGTTAAACTAAGCAAGGCAGGGACAGTTTTCTGATCAGCTTGCTGGACATGATTTCTGATTTATAAATGTCCTTCATAAAATATGCAAGGAAACTTGAGTAGTTTGGAACAGATGTAAAAATTACAAAAAAAATGATTGTAAAACTAAAGCATTTGACACTATCCTGCTAAACCCACTAAATATAGTATTTGTTACCCCTTGGGATTGGACTATATGATATGCTGCTGTGAGACAGCAAACCTGCAGCCATCACACAAAGATGGTATTGTGAAAGACTGACTGCTAGTGCCAAGCCACACAGGAAATGATGAGGGGCAAAAAATGAGGTGCGGTGGAGAAGTTTTTCAACTGGAAATATTGATTCCCCCTCCTCTGCTGAGAGGAAGAAAGCATTAAAATGGACATCGAATTGAATGGTCAAAATTGCTCTAGAGAAAATACGGTTTACTCAATTCAGCGACAGAAAAATGTATTGGAATGGTCAAAGGAGCCATGGAAGCATGAAGATGGGGGGGGGGGCTGTGAGATCAAGGCAGCCCAGTCTATAGAATGCCAGCATGCAAGTTCTCAGGAAGTTATCGATTTGAGGTCAAGATTGATTTTGACACCCTCTATAAAAACATCAACATCAACATTTATGCAACAGGAAAGATCGGATGGGATACCCTCTACGGTAATGCTAATTTGGGCTGAGTGTCACTTGTCTTAGGTTTCTTTTTGTTTGTTAATGTAACAATCATGAAAACACAGCATCTTTTAAAGTATTATATAAGTATCCAGCCATATATAATACTTATATGGCTGGATATCAACAAGTGGCTGATTTATCTTGCATCCAGCAGATGTTGTTTTATTGACCCACTAGATCCTTGTAGTAGTTTCAGCTGTAATGCCATAATTCATATGCTTCCCAATGTCCTTGAGAACTTTACAACTAAAAGCTTTTGACGGTTTGTCATGTTGCTATTTTAATACAGCAGCTTAGTAACCCTGGATCTTTGATGTATGTCATTATAAAAAGTATGATAGTTGTGCATTTCTTTTAATACTCAAAAAAATAAGAGCAGAATAAATGTGTGCACATATACATCTTTGTTCAACGTGCACTTGGTGGAACCAATGGATTGGGAGCATACTTCTGTCAAATCATTAGATCCAAAACGAGTGTTTCAAGTGGTTTCATCATCTTAAGGCAATGACAGTGTGAGTGAGTGCTAACTGCATGCTTGGGCCACTTTTTAAGAGCACCTCTACCAATGTAAAAGTTTATAGATTCAGGTTAAAGCAACACACTGAATGTAGGCAGGAGGACGTTTCTGTTGACATGGAGAAAAAAAATATCTATATCAGGCAGGAAACAAAAATGCATAGGCAACATTAGATTGTACCCGTCACCAGGGGAATGTCATTGATAAATAAAATAAATTCTTGAAATAGTAGTTATTTTTTACAACTGTTATGGTTACAAGTACCTATCTATGAATAATATGATGCCAATAAAAATTATTTTGTCTGTACATTATATTTTTGTGGCAATGGCTTAATGGAACAGGGGCTATCTTAAAATTTAAGGTAAAATATTTCGATCAAAGGCCCAGGAAAACCCAGAGATTAATTTTACAATATTAAATAAGTTAAATTAAAAAACAACAACTATATCCTAAAGAAATGTACACAATCATGGCAATAAGTGCTGACTTGGTAGTTGTTGAGCCGATTTGCAATGACAAATGAGTGTGGTGAATCAATGCCGATGAGGATAAGCCGTAATAGGTCATCGCCAAAGAAACTGGATATTGTAAGGAAAAACTATGGTTAAAAAAAATCCAGCAGGATTTGGCACAAGCCAACACAACCAAAGATATCAATACCCTCTTTAATGACAATTGTGACTCTGTGCTTGATTGGTCAGAAACTCAAATGAACTAACTCGAACACAGAGATTGTCAGGAGGAAGATGAGAGTGACAGAGCCAACAATGCTGGAGGCTGCTATTACAGCAACTTATGCTTCCTTAACACCTCAGTAGATCTACAGGCTGATTGCCACCATGTCATTTTGGAGCACTAATTCATACAAAAATGTATTTCCCTTTACAGACCCACAGATGGGAAATTTGTCTCTGCATTTAACTCATCCCTCAGGGAGTGGGTCTTGATCAGGGACACAGAGTGACAGACTGAGTTTCTAACCGGCGACCTTTGCGGCCTCTCCAAGATGCGAACACCCGACTACCTAACCACTAGGCCACGATTCCCCAACCAAAGACTGAGTGTAAATACTGTACAACAGACATTCCCCAAACATTGTGGGCATACCTTTCAATAGGCTAGCATTAAAAATTATTCTTCTTTCATTGATCTTATGTAAATGTTCATCATTATCATGAGAATTATGTAATAATCCCCGAAATATAAAACTCAGTCTATAGAATCTATATATTTTATTCACTGATCATTCCAGAACTAGACCACCTTTTTGATAACTGCTGGCCTTTTATATATTCTTATGTGTTTGTGCTTGATACATCCTTATCCTTACAGATGCTCTCACATACACATACTCACTCTTGCAGGTCAAAACTATAAAAGCTCACAAAGTAAGAAAAAGTCAATTTAGCTTTGCGAGCTAATGCTAATTGTGAAAGTCTGGGCCATATCTTCATTGTTAGATTTCCAAAGAAGGAAGACTAAACATAAATGCCCAGCCTAGTGTCAAACAATGAAGCTCAGACGAGATTTTTTTTCCTCCCCTTATTTTTAAACCAGACTTAACTCTTTCTTTATAATGCTGAATTCTTATCTATTCAAAGTTCTCCAGTTCTAACTCAGTGAAACTTTCCATTCAGCTTGTCTTCTTCATTTTGAAAAGATCATTGTCTTCTAGTAGAATGAAAAAAATATTCACCAAACGATCTGACTACAACATATATCTACCCATTGTCTAAACCTGCTATCCTTTCAGGATAGTAGAAGGATTATTTTACCTCTAAAAATAAAGATAGAGAGATTATCATATTTTAGCCTGACCATTTTTCACCACTAGGAAACGTACGTTTGCAAGAAACTGTTTGTCACTATGGTGAAAGCCACTGTTGTTGTTAAATTTTTAGTTTTCTCTTTTTTTGGGGGGGGCGGGGGGGTTCTATCACACAGCCCTGATGGTTTATACTCAACAATTCACTGGGAGCATTGGCACTCTGTTAAGTTCTAAAAAGAATCTGGGTCATGGATCTGAAGGCCCCTTATGTATAGGATTATTGACATGTCTTCAAAAGATCAGACAGAGACACCAGGAGTCACCCTGAACACTGGATGGTTTGTTAAACTGGAAAATAAATTGTTTTATGGTAGTCTTTAGAGGTTTGACTACACTCATTCAGACTGTACTTTGACCTAAAGGACAGGACAAACCAGAATGATAGAGGTTTACAAATTACTACACAAAACTTATGAGTAGTAAATGTTTTGGATGACCAATATGTAGCACCCTTTTAGATTTATAAAGACACTAAAATATACTTAGGTTCGAAAAGTAGTAGTTGAAATCACCAAGTAGTTGGGTAGTAGTGAGGTGAATAGCTAACACTTTAGTGCCAACAGCAATAGAAAAACACTAGAAAGAGTCTTTGGTTCTTTACTCACTCTATTGAAGAATGAGTGGGAATTTCAATTTCTTTGGGCATCAGTCTTTCTGAATGGTATGTCTGTTTTAGGTACTGTTTTATTTATACCTGTGTAGTCCTAAGCGTTTTTTGTAATATCTTATCTGTGTCCATAAAATTGCAATCAATGGATCTGTAGGCTGGGACAGTGTCACGGTTGACTCTCACAAGATGCTCACAGATGCTCAGTCATCGAGGGCTCGGGTCACCATCATGATGAAATCTTTTAACTTTTTTAAATCTGGAATCTTGAAATCAGTCAGAGCTCCGTTGAGCATTAAACTCGGCAAAAATGGTCTATAGTCCGCTCAGAGTTGAACAGCTATGCTCACGAGATTATGGGTGTGTCTCAATTCAGGGGCTCCATCTTTCGAAAGTCGTATTTGCCGTCCCACTTCACAAATCTTTCTAAGACCTCTTCAAATGTGGCTGACAAACGTGTTCTTCTTTTCCACAATTTGAAGGATAGGTCCGGTGTATCTTTCATGGCTAATCCTATCTCATGATTCACTTTAGGTCAAAGATAATTTTTTAACTGAAAACAGCAATGATGAAGGGAAGTGAAAAGCTGTAAATAATGTTGTATATATTAGTTTCTGTGACATGAAAGTAACTTTAAAAAGTTCTTAGTTGAGAAGTTAGCTGTGTTAACCCAAAATATCTGCTCAGTGTGCTGACATGTCGGTTGATTTTAAAAACGCTTGCACATGCTTGGACCGCAGCTGGCTCTCCTCATCGGCTTTCAGCTCACTATCCCGAGTGAGAACGCCTTTTGCATATTGCTTTCAGACTTCCGCTGACTTTCTGCAATGAGAAATAAATCAGATATTTAACGTCAGTGTTTCGTTAGTTCATTATTATTATTCCCTACAAATAAATTAATTTAAACTTTACTCAGAAAGTTATAGGGTCAGTGTTTAAGTAGTAAAACGTTTTACAAATAAATTACACAAATGGTGTTTGTCATCAATACATTTTATTTAGTGGTATATTTCTATATCAACCTAAAATTTAGAATTTCACTGATTAATATATGCAAATAAAATGAAAGATGATAAAGCAACAATTCAAACCAAAGACTGTGAGCCATAATGAATATATAAAGGGGGGGATAACAACCATGTATGGTTATTTACAGACAGAAGACAGCAGGATTAACTCTCAATCACCATTTGTTTAGCTTCACAGCTGCTTTGCACTTTCTCGGTTTCTGGGCAACAAGAGTAGTGGTAAGGCAAGGGCAGGGACAGCCAGGGGAAGCAAGACTGTCACAGTTCACAAGCCGATCTCTTCTGGCCTTCTCTTTTTTGCGACCAACGTAGACCGGGTCCTTCGAAGGATGCAGCCCATAAGTTGGACCGCATCCGTTCTCTACAAATGGCTGGCAAATCTGTAAAGGAAGAGCTCTTCTTCTATGGCAAAGAAAGTATGATGCAGTCTTAGTGACCCTATGTCTTACATGGGTTACAAATAGAAGAAACGTTATAATGTGACAAAATTTAATGGGCAAAATTAAAAAAAATAAAATAAAAATAAACTCTGAGTGATTCATGTCACCGCTATGGATCACATAGAGCTGGGGTATCCAAACTATTTGCAGCACTGGCCAAGATCATCAATAAAAAAGTGTAAAGAATAAAAAAAAAAAATCTGAGACCCTTTTTGCACTAGCTACATATATATATATATATATATATATATATATATATATATATATATATATATATATATATATATATATATATATATATATATATATATATATTCAATTCAATTTTTCAATTCAATTTTATTTATATAGCGCCAAATCATGAACATGTCATCTCAAGGCACTTTACAAAGTCAAGTTCAATCATATTATACAGATTGGGTCAGATTATACAGATTGGTCAAAAATGTCCTATTTAAGGAAACCAGTTGATTGCATCAAAGTCCCGACAAGCAGCAGTCACTCCTGGGGAACCGTAGAGCCACAGGGAGAGTCATCTGCATTGTACATGGCTTTGCTGCAATCCCTCATACTGAGCAAGCATGAAGCGACAGTGGGAAGAAAAACCACCCATTAACGGGAAGGAAAAACCTCCGGCAGAACCGGGCTCAGTATGAACGGTCATCTGCCTCGACCGACTGGGGTTACAGAAGACAGAACAGAGACACAACAAGACAGACAAACAAGCACAGAAGCACACATTGATCTAGTAATCTGTTCTACGTTAGATGGTAGTAGTGGGTGAGCCGTCTTCTCTGGATGATGTCACAGTTAACAGAACGCCAGACCAGGTGTACCTACTATGAAGAAAAAGAGAGAGAGCAAAAAGTTAAAAGCTGAAATGACGACAGTCATTTCAATGTAATACAATGCAAAACTGGAGAACAGTAGACTGAAGAACAGTAGAAATCAGTAGAGTGAGAAAATTAGACCCTGATGTCCTCCAGCAGCCTAGGCCTATCACAGCACAACTATAGAGATAGCTCAGGGTATGAGCCACTCTAACTATAAGCTTTGTCAAAAAGGAAAGTTTTAACATTAGTCTTAAAAATAGATAGGGTGTCTGCCTCACGGACCAAAACTGGGAGTTGGTTCCACAGGAGAGGAGCCTGATAGCTAAAGGATCTGCCTCCCATTCTACTTTTAGAGACTCTAGGAACCACCAGCAGACCTGCAGTCTGAGAGCGAAGTGCTCTATTAGGAACATACGGGGTAATCAGAGCTCTGATATATGATGGAGCTTGATTATTAAGGGCTTTATACGTTAGAAGGAGAATTTTAAATTCTATTCTTGATTTAACAGGAAGCCAATGAAGGGAAGCTAAAATTGGAGAAATATGATCCCTCTTGTTGATTTTCATCAGAACTCTTGCCGCAGCATTTTGAATCAGCTGAAGACTTCGAACTGCATTTTGTGGACTTCCTGATAGTAAAGAATTACAATAGTCCAGCCTTGAAGTAACAAATGCATGGACTAGTTTTTCAGCATCACTCCTGGACAGAATGTTTCTAATTTTGGCGATATTCCGGAGGTGAAAAAAGGAAACTCTGGAAACCTGTTTAATATGGGATTTAAATGACATGTCTTGGTCGAAAACAACACCAAGATTTTTAACTTTATTACCAGAGGCCAAGTTAATGCCATCCAGATTAAGGGATTGATTAAGAACTTTATTTTTTGAAGACTCTGGCCCAAAGATTACAACTTCTGTCTTGTCAGAATTTAAATGCAGGAAATTTAAAGTCATCCAGCTTTTGATGTCATCAAGACATGACTGCAGTCGAAGTAACTGATTGGATTCATCAGGATTTATGGATAAATATAGCTGAGTGTCATCAGCATAACAGTGGAAATTAATCCCATGCTGTCTGATAATTTTGCCAATCGGAAGCATATATATAGTAAATAGAATTGGTCCAAGGACTGAACCCTGTGGTACTCCACAAGTGACCCTAGAGTTTGAGGAAGATTTATTATTAACATGAACAAACTGGAATCTGTCCGACAGATAAGATTTAAACCAGCCTAATGCTTTTCCCTTAATCCCTACAGTATGCTCAAGTCTTTGTAGGAGAATATTGTGATCAACTGTATCAAATGCAGCACTGAGATCTAACAGGACAAGTATAGACACAAGTCCATTATCTGAGGCCATGAGAATATCATTAGTGACCTTCACCAGAGCTGTTTCAGTGCTATGATGAGCTCTGAAGCCTGACTGAAACTCCTCAAGTAGGTCATTACTTTGTAAATGTTCACATAGTTGATTAGCAACTACTTTCTCAAGAATTTTAGATAAGAAAAGAAGATTAGATATAGGTCTGTAATTTACTAACTCATCTTGATCAAGAGATGGTTTCTTAAGTAAAGGTTTAATAACAGCTACTTTAAAAGCCTGTGGTACATATCCATTTACCAAGGATAGATTAATCATGTCTAAAATAGGACCACTGATCAGAGGGAATACCTCCTTAAACAACTTGGTTGGGATTGGGTCTAACATACAGGTAGAAGGTTTAGATGAAGCTAAAATTTTAGATAGCTCAGAAAGCTCTACTGCTTTTAAACAGTTCAGACACTGCACAGGTTCTAAGGATTCCTCCAATGCTGCCTCACTTACTGAGGATGAGGTAATCATGTTTGGGAGGATGCCAATTATTTTATTTTTAATGGAATCAATTTTATTTATGAAGAATCCCATAAAATCATTACTGCTAAGAGCTAAGGGAATGGATGGATCAACAGAGCTGTGGCTCTGGGTAAGTTTGGCAACTGTACTGAAGAGAAATCTAGGATTATTCTTATTCTCCTCAATTAATGATGAAAAATATGCTGCTCTAACTCTGCGAAGGGTCTTGTTATACAACAATATATATATATATATATATATATATATATATATATATATATATATATATATATATATATATATATATATATATTGCTAGTCCAAAGAGGGTCTCACATGCTTGCTCTAATAAAAGAAGGACATGCAGTTCCCTAACTTTTTGGGTTAAAATATTTTTGTTTTCTCATTTTAAAAGTATTACAAAAAGTGTCAATAGAAGCTCCATGGGTTGCAGGGCTAAATTTGTACCATTCTTTTACTGTGGTCAGGGGCCAGAAAATATTATTCCAAGGGATGCAAATGGCTCCCTGGCCACCCTTTTTGACACCCCTGGAATAGAGCTTTGGTAATTGCCACACATTTATGTCTGTATGTATAACTCTACTCTGAACAAGATGTAAGTTATACTTATCACAGTCTCTCATTTATCTCTTTGTATATTTCTATTTTTGAGTTGAAACTAGTCAGAAAAGTCTTACTGCCTGTGCATCACAATGTAAATCAGCAGGTCATAGCCACAGCAGGAAATTAACAATTATCCTTTTCATCCGTCTGTCTGCATGCCTCCCTGCATCTGTATTCTCCACAAGGTATAAAGTCTGTGATATTTCCTTCCCATTATTACAACATTCAGAGAAACAGGAAATTAACAATTATGTTGCCGAGTATCCTTTTATAAACTGGCCATGTCAACACAACTCAAAGAAATCAGGGGTCATCATTCAAATGCTTGTGTTTGAGGCGTGGGTGTGTTAATATATGTAATTTGTCTCATCTGCTACTGAATGTGTGAAGCTCAGGGTATCAGTGGAGTCAGTAACATTTTGAGTGGTTTGCTGGTGGTGGTAGTTTGCGAGGAGGGACAATGCTCATGCTGGTGTTGACTTCAAAAACACATGCAATCAAAGCTATTTTGATTGCATGTGCGCACACACACACACGCACACACACGCACACACACACACACACACACACACATACTCTGTGTGTGTGTATGCGGACATGTTTGTACCTGTGTTTTCATATACTCTTCTTTTACTTTAGCAAACTTGTCTGTTACAAATTTTTGGATAACATTTGACTCAGGTTTTTCTTCGGATACTGTTTTTTCCCATAAACTAAAAAAAAACAATATTCTCACTTTTGTTTGGTCAAGCCTGCATTAAAAATAATAATTTTATATTACCTAAATCTCCCTTGGTTCATTGTGGGTTGTTCAGACTGGATTCTTTTAAAAGGCGTTTGAAAACTTTTTTTTTAATTAATCATTTTTTGATTAATCTTGTTTTAGTATAAATTGTGAAGTCATTTTTGATCTTTAGATCAATAAATGTGCTATATAAATAAAGGTTTGCATCCTACGGCTCTTGCAGACAGCTCATCATTGACTGAAACTGCCTTTAATAGGTTAAGACACCAAACTAACAATGGTTTAGCAAAAGGAATGCAACAATGGTGTTATTCAAGTTAGAGTGTAAAAGAATTCCTGTTTAACTGTGTTTTTTTCTCTTTAATGCACTCTTCATTGGAAACTCTAATAAAGGTAAGAGACAAGTATGCATGGATATTGTTTAAATTTTACGTTGTTGAGCATATTTTATATATTTATTATTTACATTGGGGCTGCATGGTGGTGAAAGGGTTTAGCTTTGTCATATTACAGCAATAAAGTCATGGCTTTGAATCTTGGTTGTGCAGACCTTTCTGTGATGAGTTTGCATGTATGTGTGAGAAGCACTGAAGATGGAAACTGTTCTCAGGTTAAGCGTGCATGCAGAGACAGTGGGTCTGGCAGAGTATAGTGAGCGTTCAAGTGCAGCTGTAAGAGGGTGGGGTAAAATCCAGCTTTTCCAGAAATAGAAATCATTTATGAGCTTAGTGTCATATCCAATCCAATCCACCTTTATTTATAAAGTACTTTAAAAACAACACAGTTGGCCAAAGTGCTGTACACTGACAACCACCAAGAAACAATGAAAAAATAAACAAGGAGGAAAAATAAGGAGGAGTTATTGTAAAACATTCTGGGATGGAATATAAATTACCTTTATTGTCCCTCACTGGGGAAATTGTCATGTCCAACCAGTAAAGTGAAATTAAATGGAAGAATGTACAAACACACAAACGTAAAAGTATTAAAAAAGAATAAGAGACTGTGCAGTAAGGGCAAATTTGGAATGTAAAAAAAATAGTGTACAGTAACATAAACAGAACAGTTAAGAAGTATGCCACTGTGTAGGCTTTAAGAAATGTGCTAATGTATATGTATATTTATGCATGAAATACACCTGAGATGATAAACATTTAAGTATGTTGGGAGGAAGGATCTTTGATTACGCTCCTTTTTGCATTTAGGATGCATCACTCGGTCACTGAAGGAGCTCTCTAGCTTTGCAACAGTTTCATGCATTAGGTGGGAGAAACTGTCCAACAGTGATGTTATTTTTGCCAGAATCCCTCTACCTCCTTACACCTGCACTGGGTCGATGGGGCACTTCACTTGATTACTTCACAGAATCAAAGTGGAAATTCAAAGATGAGAGGTCAGACAACATCTAGCTACCCCAGCAAATGAACAAGATTATATGAAGAAAGATAATGAGACGTTTTAGTATGAACGGGTCACAGGAGCAGGAATCCTCCTTACAGATACAGAGAAGATGGAATAAAACGGTAGAGAGTTTGGCCAAGATTATGTCAGCAAAAGAGTCTTGAACATACCTAAATTATTATAAACAATAATTAAACCTGTCTTTGTGATGCAGTGCCATTATAGCAATCTTTATTACTGATAGTACCGATTCAGTTTGTGAACCTCCAACTTTTGAGAGCATTTTTTCTCTGTGAATCATCTTCATCATAGGATTTTAAAGCATCAACCCACACTTATTTTTTATGTATTCAATCCTATCGACAACGTAGGACAATAAATGCATAATGAAATGCTGCTGTGAAAGTTTATACTTGCCTCCTCATGGTGCTGATATTTTTATCATCACCATTGGGAACTTCCTTTTTTTCAATTAATATATGGCACACCTACAAAGTGAAGCATATATATAAACATTAAATAACACCTGGGCAGTTACTATAGATTTTAAATCATATGACAAAGTGATAACCACGTATGAGATGCACACTGCCAATACAAAACATGGTCCAGTTACAATAGAACCATGTCACTTCAAAATATCGCATGTCGGTTCATATTGTGCATGATTTTTGTCCTCCCTTGACTGTCCTTGTGGAAATTTAGCAGTGATATTTTTCCTTTACATGGGTTTTTATGTTGAATTTTCATAGCAGGAGTCTTTATTCATCAAATTACACTGGAGTTGACCTCAAACCTGTTTGAGGAAACTATTCAGTTTCCTCAAACAGGTTTACATTTCATACCAATTTTCTGTTACCTTCTTTATTGTCTGAACTACAATTTCCCTTGATGGGTCTCATTGGATGTCCTCGATAGTTTTCCACACCTTCCTTATTCTGTTGAAGGCTTGGAACTTATCACAGCTATAGTAAGTGTAAAGGTGCTTTAATGTAAGACAAACACATACTGTGACACACTTATAGTCAATTTAAAAATACTATTTAACCTAAGATGTATATGTCTGGACTGTGGTGAGAAGTGTGACTTGCCGCTGAGTACTCTGCAAGGCATAAGGAAAAAAACCTTCACATTGCAAAACCCCAGCCGGGACTCAAACTGAACACATATTACTATCCAGACATTAAGTCAAATTGTTCTTTTTTTGTTAAATATTGTTGAAATTATTCAAAACTGTATATTGAAACCTAATATAGACAAATATGAAGAAACTTGGTAATATAAAAACTATGGGTATTGATATAATGTCCAATTCTTGAAACAAAATTTATTTTCTTACATAAAGTGACTTTTTCTCGCAAAATCAATCTAAACCACTATTGTGGGCCCAAAATGTGGAGACATCTTGTTTATGTTACTTATTTCGAAGAATAAAAACTAGTTCTTGATCCATTTTATAGAGAGTTAAAAACACATAAACATTTAAACTTTCATGTGTTTCAGCCTCCAACGCACTATACTATTTTGAGTACCCAGTAGGAAAAGGAAACTGTGACAGACAAGATGCAAATTTTAAGCAGTGAAAATCCAGAGAATGCTAAAGATATTAAGTTTGGTTTGTGGACCAAAGTGCTGGCAAGAGCTCAGAAGTTGCATATTTAGAAAGGTGGTTTCTTAATCAGTAAATAAGGCTTACAGGTAGATGGGAACCAAGAACAAGGCATTATGAAGAGTGGGACTGAGGTGGCATAGCAGAGGACCTAACGATGAGTGAGACTGAACTGGCTGCTAATATAGGGTGGTGAGGAGGTGAAAGCAATAATACTGAATGAGAGCGTGAGGCACTGATCAGGCAGAGGGGGGAGGAGAACAGAATCTACAGGAATACATGATGGCTGACCCAGCATGATAGAATAACCTAATAAACTCAACTGAGGACAGGCAGGCAGAATAATAAAGAACTAACAGAACAACTAACATCATAAGGAACATAATCTAAGACAGGATCCAAATCTAGTCATGTCTAGTTAGAAATAAAAAAACAATGTGTAATTTCCCTCAAAACATTACTAAAATGTCATCTGGTCTTATTGTCATGAACCAAATATCTTGTACTGACTTGTCTCGTGAGCTGGATGTGTCCCTAGGAACAAATCGAGCTTAAGTCATGAGATGCCAGAGTATTTTTTTAAATTGTATATTTTTGTGGGTGGAAGGGTGACGTTTTCTCCCCAGAGGTAATATCAGATATGGCTGTCGAATAACTGGAGGAACTGAAGACAAGTTGCACGTTAAACTTTTCCTGTCCCAACCTCAGAATTTGACGCATGGATGCTAAAAGCAATTTGCATCATGCATTTAGCTCAAATTTCAGCACACACACATAAACCTCATTATGTCTAATCATAGTCTTAGACACATCACTATACATATTGACCTAATTAGCAATTCTCAAGCAGAGAAGAAAGGGATTGTTTTCCTCGGGTATAATTGTGCACGTGTCAAAGATGTAATTATATAAACCAGCTATGCCAAATGGGGAAACAAATGACCAATGGTCAGCAACACTTTACTTCACTTTTACTAATATTTGAATGACCATCAAACAATTGCAACCAGATAGATGGTTTTCAAACTGAGTTCATCATTAATTCTGAGGTAAGTGCTATCTAAGTACATTTTTTAAAGGTGAGAGACTATGGACGTTTTATAAGATATTGCCATATTATTGTGGTGATAGTATTGTCTGAGGATGTAAGACATAAATTGAGAAACAAGATGAAAGAAATAGCAAATGTCATCAGGAGGATGAATGAGAGGGGAAAAAAGTACTGTGCGTGTTGGAGAGGAGTGAGGAGATCGCATGAAAGTCAGTAAGTACATTGTCTATGCATCGTTATGTGGAGTGGAAAAAGCAAACACAGTCTAGCAGAACAGCAGAATGCCAGTATCAATAATCTATTCATCGATCATGTGTGTCTATCAGTTGAATTTTAAATAGATTTGTTGTGGTACCTACACTGATGTTGTGCCCACATTCAGTACATAAATCCACATCTGAAGCATGTATCAAGATTAGACACTGCATACAACCGATAGAGATCCTGCTTATAAACAGATTAAGATCAGTGGATTTTTTTTTTCTTTTTCGTCTAGCATCATCTGTAATGTCGTTTTATATCTGATAACTGCAGCGCTGGAAAGCAAAATTATTGTTTGAGATGGAAGATTATCCGGTCTTGGCAGCCAACGAACAGGAAACAGCAAACCGAGAGGAAATTGTTATTCAACTCTTTGTTTTTCCTTCTGCTTTGGGCTTTCCACCTGGATATTGGTGCTGTAAAAGTAAGAGTATCTGACACATATTATTTAAATCATGGCATTTCTACCTCTAATAAACCGTATAAAGCCATACAATAAATAATTACTTAAAAAACAGACATTCATGCAAATATAAAGCGGAGGACATTTGAGTTTATTGGATTTGTGTTGGTATTGAATTGAAGTGTGTTCAAAAGTGATAAACAGCTGCCTGTTCTTATTAGGAAATACTTTAAAGCTGCTGAGTTTAGTCGTTAAACACTGAAAAACAACATTTGAATGTTACGTAAATGAAGGGTAATTTAAAAAAAGATGGTCTGTGAAGACTATCAAAATCTCTTAAATTGTACTTTTAAATAGTTAAATGAGGGTACAGCCATAATGAAAAAGGCATGGACTTCAAATGTGAAATCTACTAATCTTTGCTTCTTTGAATGCTGAGTATAGGTCCAACAACTCTTCTTCTTCTTCTTTTTGCATTGCAATACTACTTACATTGGATGTTTGTCATACTTTAGGGTCTGAAATACTAAAGTAAGACACAACCAGAATGTCAAATGAGTTTCAAACAAGAAGGCAGACATAATTAAACAGCTGCCACGATATTAAGTGCTCATTTTGTGGAAGATGACTTTGAAAGATGCATTCATGCACATTCATCTGTTTTGTGTTGATTTCAACTGTGGTCACGTCTATTATCAGACGGAGCTGCCAAGAAAGGTTTCTTTTCTCTGGGTGTGCATAAATTATATCATAGAATAAATATAAATATATAAGTATAGATATATAAGGTCTAAAAGTGTATTCACTAGATAAAAAAAATACTAGCAGTGTTCCCATTTATTAACAAAGGACATTTGCAAAATGATGGCAAAATGTGCAAAACTTGATATACAATCTCTGCAAACTGGATCATGAAATTTTGTTCTCAGAAGTTCATGGTGGACCATAATTGGCTTACGCCATCCTCTACACCAGTTAAGTTTTATTGAGAAAACTTAAAGCCAACAAGCTTTAAGAAGGAGAAAGTCCAGACTGACCAATAGAAGGCCTTTGTATAAATGATAGTTTTATGGTCTTTCATGAAAGACCATAAAGTCATGAGACGCCATAGTATGTATGGGACCATGTGTGTCCCATATAGCTTAAAAATAAGATTTCAACAAAAATACTCCAGGTTGGTATAAAGAAATTGAACTGGCCAAAAATGCTTTTATTTTTGAAAACTATTTCCCAGGTTTGCAAAAAAATATATAATAAAAAAAAAATTAAAATAAAAAGCTGTTTACGAACAAACAAAAATTACATTTGCCAACATAAACTTTAGAAAAAGAAGACAATTATGGTTTGTCAACCAATTTTTGATCTGGACAACAGTCATATTCAATAAATTATAATAATGTGAAAAGGCTATTTTGTTTCAGTTGCCAAATTAACTACGTTAAACACATTACATAGATTACTTACTCACAGACTGATGTTTTAAAGCCCCTATTATTACAAGGATTTTTTTGCTTACATATTATACAAACACGACATTTAAGATTAGCATATTACATCAAACTGATAAAAAAAATAATTTTTATACACAAATGTGAGCTTAATGAAAGGTATGTTTAATGACTGCTTTAAGGTTCCATCCATCCATTTTCTAAACCGCTTAATCCCTCATGGGGTCACGGGGGTTGCTGGTGCCTGTCTCCAGCGTTCACCGGGCGAGAGGCGGGGTTGCTTTAAGGTTGTTATTTTTAAAAGGTACTTTTTATCTGACGAATGAGCCTTATTGGAACCCATATTAAAATTTATTGAATGACTTATTTGTTAATTACTAAATATTATTTTGATCTTTAAATAGTATACTATTGGTTTTAATGTTTTAACTTACAAACTTTAATAATGTGATTGCATAGGAGAGGAAATAATATATCATTCCACTCCACACAGCCAGCTATTCAACTTCCAGAATTCCGATACTTCAATAGAGAAACAAAAAAACAGTTTAGGGTAATTGATGTTGTGTAAAAAAAATGGTAGTAGTTGCTCAAATAGTAAACCTGCAAGTTAATTTGCAAGTATATTGTCAGTATTGGAAATGTATCTGAAAGTAAATAAAAAATGTCTAGGCAAAGAATTAAATTGCATGTATGCCTCAAAGTTACTGTTCTTGCCAAGTGAAAATCCAAATAAAAGTATGGAACAGCACTCTATTATGAGAGACCAGAGAGTTGTTACATAATTAAGATGCATATAGTGTTTGGGTCCTTGTCTGTACATTCATTTGCGCATCTTTCTGTTTTTCTAAGTGCTATAAAAAGAAAAAGCAAAAAAACAAACATGTTTTTTACTCTGAATTAATTTCTTTCAAGAGTGTGAAACAAGCCAAGACAGTGAAATTGCCTGTAGACTTGCAGAGTGTCTAGATACAATCATGCCTCTAACTTTGTGAATCCCTCTTTGGACTTCAGTCACAACAGCACTATATATGCACAAACATTTCCTTTGCTTAAGAAGTGATACGGTTTTCTGAATTTATTTATCCAGAATCATACATCCTGTGTTACCTGCCTACCCCCGTCTTTTAAAATCCATGTTTTTGGGATCTTGTCCTTTTTTCTTGTAAAAATATAGACAAGGAGACTTGTAAACAGTGTCCTCATAGCATAAGTAATACAAAAACAAGATAACACACATGCACACTCATAAATCCAAGATGTCCTTATCTGGATCTGAGTGGCTACACATGGTAAAACCTCAGTTGTGCTGAAACACCAGGTCTCATATCACTTGCGTGTGATAGCCAAATCTGCCATCTCGCGAGCCTGTGTCTAAGCATGTGAACGTGGGTGCAAGTAGAGACTTTTAACATGGGCAACCATCCAGAATGCTTATCTAGGAAATCCAACAGCTTGACCGCTTTTTGCTGTGGCAGCAGCCCACAGTCAGCCCTTTTGACAGGAACCCAGTACTCACGAACACAGACACACATTGCCAACACGCAGAAAACCTTGCTCCTTGCTGTACTGCCATCCGATGAGCTCAAATCTGACCGCTCTTAAATCTTTTAAGTCCTTGTCGCAGCATACTTTGGATGAAACACGTGTATGAGTTCGTGTGTGTGTGGCATACACGTGCATTATCGGATTGTGTGTAGTGACTTTAAAAAAAAAAAAATAGGGCCTTTCCCTATGTTTATATTATACATTGTGACATTGAGCTATACTTCTTAACATGGTCTGGAGCGCACACAGTATGTAAAGCTAATGTAACACAGTTTCCTATAATTGCCATATTGATATTGGTATATATTAATTTGAGTCTGAGTGTAAAAGTAATGAAGCTTATTTTTGTGAAACATTGACTCAAGTCAAATGAAGTTTGTGTTGATTATGATTCACGCTGGAGTGTGTTTTCCCCTTTCCAAATAAACACATGAGAATAAAAGCTCAAATGCTTTATAAAAGAGGATAACAGTGCCTTAAACAAGTCAAATTATTAATAGCGGAGTTAATCAGAGGAAATGTTGGACTGCCTTTGTTTTGGAGACACTTCAGACACTTCAGGTCAATATTCATTGGTGCCCATGAAGTGTCTGCGTAACATAGCATAGGATTATGTAGTGTTATTGGGTCATTGCTGTGACATATGAATTGCACTTAAAGAAATGTTTCTAGCAGTGGTGCATATAGCTGGTGTCCCTAGATTACAACACACATGCTATTGAATTTGTCTAAAAAATATGTGGCTCGACTGAGATCAAATTATGTATGCTGCAGTGTTGGGAATATAAATGACTGACACTACAACACAATTTACTTAAAGTCCTGTATCTTCGTACCATAAACTACAAGGCTGAGTCATAGTATAGCTTCTTTTCAGAAATGGTATGTCATATTTTCATTTAGAGCTGGTGTATCCCTGTCTAAGAACACCAAATTTTCTTCATAAGGTAAAGAACATTTTGATACTCATCAACTCATGATATGTTGATAGAAGCGATTAAAGTACAGTACATCCATCAAAAAATAAACTTTTTGGTATCGATTTGTAAAATGATCTTTAGATGCATAAAACTGAACTGTATCCATATCTAAGTACGTTTTACCATTGTATGCCATTAAATTTAAGTTCACACTTACTTTGTGTAATCTATATATGTATAGTATTATAAAAACTATAATATTATTTTTAAGTGAATTTATGAAAAGGGTGAAAAGAACGAGAATAGTATGCGCTATGAATCAAGACATTATGATCTGTGATCAAGCCAAATTGGCTTTAAATAACCCCCAGCTGTTAGATATTTATTGGAGTCATAAAGTCACATTTACTTTGAGTAGATTATTAATAGAATATAGAAAATTGCTTTGAATTATTGCCTGTCAAAAAGAGTATGAAAGATCTCCAAGGGCCGGTTATGAATTGGCACAAAATGTACTGCGGCAGACTGCGCTATTTCTTTTTCTACAAAGTCGTGAATGAAACAACCAAAGCTACAAAATTAAGAAGGGGCAAAATGACTGGTATCTTCCTTCGTTGTATTTGAAAAATATAGCGAGAGTTAGTGAACACTAAAATTACAGATTTTTACAAGTGATTAGGAGTTCAAAGGAAACGGATTGAACTAGGAAAATAGTTTTTTATGAGAAAAATAGCAACTCTATTAGACTCTTGGGTTCTTGGGTATGCTTTGCAAATATTCTCATGCTCCCTTTAAAGCTTTTAACAGTGCTTCTTCTTTGACTGTTGGACACACAATGACTTTAAAATGAAAATCTAGATGGTGGAGTGACTGAAAGTGTGTAGGAGAGACAGAAATGGAGAGCAAGACAGAGAAAAAGGAATAAAATTGCCCCCAGGCTATCAAGTGCACACTCACCTTTGCTCTGGAGTGATACAACTATTCCCCAATGAATGACATTACACACTTACTACCTGGCTCCTCTTCTCTTATCCCCACTCAGTGTCAGTTTCCATACACTACTTTCCTGCTTTAATAACTGTGGCCCTCTTCAAAGGAGGCTTGAAAGGGGAAAGGACAGATCACACATAGCTTCTTTGCGGTAAAGTCAGGCTTGAGGGCAAAATGATAGTTTCAACAGGTGAGTTTTTTATTGCCCCTGGAGAATTATATAATTCAAAGAAAGAGTGGATGGATTTCACAATAAATTTAAAGGGGCAGACTTTTTGTCATTAGTTTTGAAAAAAAAAATCATCCAAAACAAATATTTAGATTTAAAGTACACTAGGGGTATTGGATGATTGGACTACTAGCTTAATTAAATAAATAATTAAAATTAATAGTTGTCATTAACCAAAATCACCAGAAGCGTTAGCATGTTTTAACCTATGGTGGAATTTCGGAGCTGTTTGGTCCTATTAGCTGTTAGTAATTGTGATTAATAACTGCAATTTGCAGTTAAAAGATATTAACCAAATCACCATACAGTGTCTTATCAATTGTTAACTCAAAAAGGGATAATTTAAACACTAACCTTCTGACAATAAATCTCTAAATGAAAATTAGCACAAATAAGTATCTCTTTATCTATGAGTTTGTAAACCAAATCACCCTGATACAATCAAAATTATTTCAGCCGCAAACGCCTTAACTAACTAGCAACACACATCTACTAACTAATAATCAAAGGTAAAATGCTAAATGATCAATATGTGAGCAACTGAAAATTGATTAAGGCCTCCCTAGATATTTAAACAGATAATCCATGTTGAGTAGCAGCAACAATCGTCAGTCAGCACCAGCAATTTTTTATGAAATAAACAAATCTATGGACCAACTTGGAGTACATAAGCAGAAATGGAACATTCATGTTATAAATAATGTTTATATTCCATGTTGGCACAGCACAGACAAATGGGAGAGGAAAGCCTGGCTACGTTCAGAGGAATATAGGGAGGTTTAGCCTCTAGCCGCCACGAGTTAGCTCCACAGACAAAGGATCATAAAACAGGACACCATGCAGTGAACAGCAGGAGGTAAGAGGTAGAACAAAGGAATAGTCAGTTCTGCAAGAAAAATACTCAACTCAAAAATTTCAAATCTATTCAAAATGTCTAAAACCGGACTACTGGCAGACTTATGATCAGCTGGTTAACATAGGTTAAAAACAGCGAAACAAATCACATTCACAAACTTTGCATGAAACTCTGAGACAACAGTTCAATACTTCAAGCACACAGTGACGGTTTAAGACCATCCTACTTCTAAAACCTGCTTTATCCTGCCCAAGGTAGGAAGAAAAATAACAAAATAATATATTACATAATAAAATGTCTTCTGCTGGCTGGAAAGGCTTTCTGTGATTGGATTTGGTAACACAAAAAGTGCATCCAATGGGTCTTAAGGCGATGCAGTCTACTTCAGTTCAGAAAGCAAAAATCATGAAAACAGCAGTTAACTGAAAAAAACAACAACAAAAAAAAGTCAAGGATGTCTCTGTTTTCATTGGAAGATCTCTGTTAGATTTTCTGCCAGTGGGATTGCAAACTGCTTTGATCTACCAGTCTTCGATCTGTAAAAATGGTTTGGAAATTAGCTGGTTCCACACCTGTATTTCAAAGCAGCATTGAACTTTATTTTTTGAAGGAGTGAAAAGGGTACAAGGAGAACTCGCCAGCAAATTTCTCAGAGCCCAGTCTAATTAACAAACAAAAAACTAACGTACAGGTACTCTACAGAGGAAACATTGATGTGAAGTCTGCATGTTGCTTTTATACTGCAGTAGATGAGGTAAGACTGCTGGGATATGTAAGCACAGCCCAGGAAAGCAGCTGCAAGGCCTGTTGGGACATGTAGTCACAAATGTTTCCTTCGGCATGGATCCAATACTCCCATTTCTCAGTTTTGTGCACGTATTATCCAACAGCTTCATTTCAATCAATGACAGCTCAGAAGTGAGAAAATAGTTTATCCATGAATTGCAGAAATTATTTAAATGGTGAGCAGAAGGCCCAAGGCAACCCTGAATGCGTGTTTGTTCTTTTCACTGTAGATACAATATACAAGATATTTTAAGCCAAAGCACCTTATTTAGTGATTTCATTTTGATTTGCAGAACAGATTGATTTTGTGAGATTTTCTTAATGGTTGGAAAGGTAAACGTTTAATTGATATGAAAATTGTAATAGGAATTTATTAATTATTTAAGTGGAGATCGATGAGAATTCGCTTAACCAGCTTTTTTTATCTTGCAAGATGAGAACCGCACATAAGCATTCACAACCATGTGTTTAGCCTTTCAGATTCCATACAGGCTATTTATAACAAGTATTAACACCCCACCACCACCACAACCTGCTCAGTTTTAGACCATGATAATCTGCTGACCTTTTGAACTTCAGCATTCAGTCCCCGAGACTTCTGAGACTAGTTACTCCCTGATACCACAAGGTATTCCACACAGGTGCCTGAACCCAAAACTTCAGCTTTGTATAAAGATTTCTCATACCAAAAACCTTATGCTTATTCTCTATGGTAAATATACCACCACCATGTCCTGTTTTAAATTTAGGGATTTTCACTGTTTTAGAAAATAATCTGGATCTGATACAAAACTGAATGGGTCATTTTGTGGACATGTTTGGCCCCCACACTAAATCTAAAATGAAATGGTAAGCACTGCTGTCCATGGGCTGTCTGTTGGTAGACATAATTTATCTTGACTTTCAGACAAGGCAAAGCAGCAGGGGAAAACTGTTTCCTCACAGCACAATTGCCTTGGCAGAGGTAAGAAAAGAATCTCATGTTTCCAGGTTATGTAATGAGCCATATTCTATTGGCATATATTGTACATTTGATCAGGTTTTATTTTTCTTTGAGATTTGAGAAAGCAAGATTATTGTTGCCCAAATGGAATCTGACATTAGACAGCAGAACATATTACAGACTCAGGTAAACACGACCATGGATGTCAAGTTTCTCTTTAGGAATGTTGCCACCACCACTTGTAACCCAGATGCTCTTTTAACATCAGCAGTTGAGGTTGAAAACTCAAACGAACGTTGATGTAATACATAAAAATCAATGCGAGTATCTTTCTAAACATAGGCAGCAACTCTCCAAGGAAAAATAGCCCTCTAGGATTTACAGTGACATTCCTAAAAACATGCATACCTATTTTCTAAAACCCCATTATTTGTAAATCATGCCTTAAAAGCACACTTTCCTCTTAAAGGGACAGACACACATTTTGTGGTAATCATGTTTCTGTGAAGGAGATTAAAACAAGATTGTTGGTTAAAAATACATTTTATCCAACAGAAAGATCGTGAGGCAATAAATGCATTTTGTTAATTATTGCTTATGAGACTTAAAATCCATCTTAGGTATACTTTATAATCAAAACAATGTATTTGCTAACTGACAAATGGTAATGTGCTGCTGAAATGTTAAAAATAATTACCTGAGAATGATGTTTCTAAGTCTCATGCTATGCAATGCAGATGCGTTCAACTGATGTTGATCCACTTTCACTAGCATGGTGAATGCTTGGAGCTAAACTAAAATAATTTAATTTAATTGATTAGTATCTAGAAAATAAAGATTTGAATAGAAGTGTGACTTCAAAACTAAAATGACTTACCTTTTCCTGATGGAGTAGAGCACTGAATTGTACTTGCTTCATCCCAATACAAACACACCACACAAGCATAGGACATATCAAAAGGAACACACATACTACATGTTTACATCCACATTACAGGATTTTAAATAAGCTAATATACATGGCAAGATAGGAAAATGTGTGAAAGCAGGATTATAGTCCTCGTGACATTTTAGATTTTAATGTAAACCTATCGTGAATGGTATTCAGGATAATCAACAGTTGTGTATAACTCAAATCAGAAGTTAACTTTTTTACACATAGTTGTAGTTTAAAATCAAGAGTTGCATTATTTAAAATGTGTCACATTACCTCTTTTGTTTTCTGAACACATCTATTTATGTCAATAAAATTGTTATTTGCATGATATGCTTTGGGCAAAGTGACTGCCTAATATCAGACTTACTTATCATCAATTAATGTGAACCCAAGGCCCTGAGTATTTTTTGACAAACAGAACCATATTGATTTTGATTAGGTAAAAATATCCAAGGTATAGTTTGCTTATTTACATTTGTGGTGTATTCTTCTATATTTTCAAAAAGCCATATTTGCAGTACACAGTATATTCTTGTATATTTTCACACAGCCATGTTTTTTAGCACACTCTGTCTGCTTTGTCTCTTGTTGCTCATAACCTCCTTGGAAATGCTAGACAGAAGCATTGGCTGGCACTCTTGTTGTGAGGAACGCTACATTAATCAGCAGACCCAACACAGCTAGGAGGTGCAATGTCTCCCTCTCATTACAGTGAGCTCTCCTGTATGTCATTAGCAAACCCATTTAGGTCTTGATCACTGTGCATAAAGGGTTGCACAAATCTGTATAAAACATCTCTAAAGTTCATTCATTCATCACCTGTTCCAAATCACTAAGCAAACCCACATGGTCTCTTAGACTATAACACTAGAAAGCATCTGCCCGCAGCATCATTGTGACTGTTGGGATATAAAAAGAGCCTAGGTAGAAACATTGTATTATAGGGGTGTTTAATTGTTCTTTAATTGTGCACAATATTACATATTGTTTTTAATATGTTAATATTTACTGTCAACTCTTTTTAAGATAACTTTTTCTAAATGTTTCTTGAACAGCAATATGTTAATGTATTTTTCTTTGTTTTTTTTTTTTTTTGTTGTTTAGTTGTCTAGTGCTTAAGTCTAGGTCCTTTAGTTTATTAGTAACACAAAGTCAAGTTAATCATTAAATTGAATATATATATATATATTTTTTTTAAAGCAATGGTTGCAATAAAGAACTATTTACGCAAAGACAAATTTACGGTAATGGTTTACAACAACAATAATTATTTACCATATACCTTATGGCACAGGGCGTTGAATGTATGGATGGTCCCAACTTTGGATGCAGATAGAATCAGTTGCTAAGAGGAATAGGAGTGCAGCACAAAATAACTTGCTGAGAGTGCAACCTCACCTTCTGTGGAGGGAACTATAGCTTTACACCAGTTCAGAAAAGTTGCAGGCAAAATGAAAAGTAATGAAATAAAGAATACCAGGCTGCCACCATTATGGATAGGAATTTGCTTTGTCTAAATATATGATCCTTAGACGCCATTTGAAGTGGCGTGCAAAAAGACAGTTTTGTGGGTAACTGTTCAACAAGAGGATATAAACTCTTACCCACAGAAGTCCCATAATCAAGTTTGTCACGGCAGTCATTTTAAATTCATATAAGAACAATTTATTTACTATCCACAACCACCTATGAAGTATAAGAGCCAAACAATTTCCACTCAACATGGGATTTTTTTAGAGTTCTAAAAGTGCTGTTTAATTATCTAAAATTAAATAATCCACCAGCCCACTTCATAGTCTGTTACATGTTTACAAACATGCTACTGGTTCCACAGGTTCTGGATCCGACTGAGTATTATTTACAATGTATTTCACATGCTAATGTCTATTTGGACACAGAGTGTTTGTCTGGGCATCTATGCAAATTCCACAATTCTTTAATTTTAAAATTCAAATTTCTGCTAATGACTATTTGCATACTTTAAACTTCTCAGAAAATGTCTTTCAGACAGTTGCACAATATTCTACACCATCCTCTATACTGTCTATAAAGTGACCTCTATTTGTCATTTTTAACTTCAGGATTTAAATCCCACCAGATGCTAAGGAGTAGTTGCATGCTTTTAGCATCTCAGGAAGTGTTGTCAGTTCGTTCAACTTGGACGTTATGTCTTGTTTTGTGTCTGGGTGTTGTGTGTAAATCTGTATGAATTCTGAGCTAGTGTCTGATCAACATTTCATTATGGTTAGACTCTTGATTCTAACACCTGCATGGTCAGCTTCCACAATTCATTATTCAGCTAAGTGTTATTTCATTTTGTTTAAAAGCTTCTCTATTATGTGAGTTGGAACCCTAACTGAAAGACACAATGTTGTCATTTGTCTGCAAGACATTGATTTGATTTTAAATTACTTCCTCAATAATCTTACATTTGAAGGGAATCCTTTTGATTGGCTTGCAGTTGAGGTATGCAGCAGTGGTGGTTTTAAATGATGCTGGTGTTAAATGCTTGGGAAAAGAGCAGTTTTTTAAACAATATCGAACAGTTTCACATATCATTGTCAGGAAGCTAAAAAGAAACCTCTTTTTTAAAACGAGTGTATGTGCATATTTTTTTTACACACAAAGACATATATACACTGACTCCTGACATTTTAATTTTCAATTTAACTGCATATTTTAAAACAACCTATTTTAGTATTGACTGCAGCGGGGGAACTTAAAAAACTCATCATGGCTCAAATGATATATTTAATAATGTATTTAGAGCAGTTTATGAACAATAATAAGCCCACTGCAACATTTCAGATGTTTTAAAAGTTTTTAGGGGAGGTAATGAATGTTTTTATGGATCTTTACTTAAACGGCATGCTTTTTAATGTTAAAGGGAAAAAAGGTTATAGGAAATTGAATGTTTAACTTATTTTTTTTTCATTTCAGACAAGTAAAAATAATTATCAATCAGATATGCTTAGTAAGACTACACTCAAATTAATTGATATACAATGTATTT
Source organism: Fundulus heteroclitus (assembly GCF_011125445.2). Lineage (NCBI taxonomy): Eukaryota > Metazoa > Chordata > Actinopteri > Cyprinodontiformes > Fundulidae > Fundulus > Fundulus heteroclitus. Next base: position 6,907,115 of record NC_046372.1, read on the forward strand.
AACTTTTTTGAAAAATGTTTGAAAGACTTCTTTCCTCCCTGTGAAGACAGATATTTAATCTTTAGACCAAAAGTATTTAAAATATTAAAACCAAAGTGCAGAAAAATATCAGACAAATCTTTGACTTTCTCACTTTCCATCTTTCTCTCCCCCTCTATCTGTTCGCTTTGATATAAGATACAAAGCGGCCTATTATCTGTCAGAAGCTCATTTTCTGGTTCCCACACTCTGCCACTGCGGCCGATCAGCATCTGATGGGATAGGCGGTGTCAGAGAGCTAATCCTAATGATCTGTCTGGTGAGAGAGAGTGGAAGAGTGAGAGAGTGGGTGACGAGTGGAATTAGGAAAAGATAAACAAGCTTGGTCTATGGTTGGGCAGATCTGAGAAACAACAATAAAGGATGGGTGCAGAAGGGACGTTGGTGAGTAAAGGCTTGGTTTTGCTGAGGTAAACTGGATAATCTGTCATCCCCCCAGACCTCATCTACCCCAATAAGTATGGAAGTGTCTCTTAATCATGCATTCTGTCAAATGGGTTGTTTCTTTATGGCTATACCACTAAGCCTATTTTGGCCATGCATCAAATCTTGATTGCAATTTATATGCATTAAAAAGGTTTTTTTCAGTCTCTGCCTGTAGTCCCCCTTTTTTCATTTCAAGAAAACACAGTATTCATATTAACACACACACACACACACACACACACACACACACACACACACACACACACACACACAAGACTAAAGTCTTGTTTTTAGACTGGAATAAACCTTTTCTTCTGCAAATGGTAGTCATGGGAAACCCTTCTTTATTGTCACAGCTAAAATGTATCACTCCCTATATTTTGTGCAATATCTCATTAATTTGCTCTTCACTTGCTTTTATTTAATTGTTGCAACCCCCTTTCAAGAGTTTCTTCTTTATTCCTCTTTGTTGACTTTATTTGGAATACTCATGGGAGGAAGGGAAACATTAGGTAAAGCAGGCTCTCTGGGTCATGTTATTGTGGTTAATAAAAATCAACGTGCCATAAACCAGACGTGAGTATTTTATGTGCCCCTGGGCTACATCCGGCCCTTTACAGATGTCCTGGACTGACCCGTGGTGGTCAATAAAAAAAATCTAAAATCACGCAAGCATAAAGTGTTCCATACGCAAATCTGAAACTTCTGCTTTTATTTTCAAAAACATGCTACATTAGTTCCATTGTGTGAGTACTGTGTGTATGCTCATGCTAATGGGAGTGGAGTGACTGACACTGCCTGAGTACTTAACTATGGGCACTTCTGAGTGTGGGGTGCACTCTACATACTTGCATAAATAATATTACGTAGCCTGTTTGAAGTGATGTTTTTGTTGTTACTGTGTCACAGGCCAAAACTGACATCTTAGGCTGAAGCAATTAAATATTTGTTCAAGTATAATTTTAGATTCAGTACCTTTGGCTATTTATTACGTGAATAATGAACATAGAGTACTTTCACACACACGTGCAACTGTTATACTACTATTACTATTATTACTGCTTTATGTCTAATTCTAAGAAAAGTGGATGCATCCAAACAATTGTATTCTTTGAGCCACCTAAGCTAGGAAATTGCTGCATGTGTGATTATCTCTCAGGTAAATTAGATCTGTATCTATTGGGTTAAAGACAGCAATTGGATTTTGGTCCCAGCCTTGAGAGTGGAAAAGCTGTATTGCTTTTAACTAGTTTTTGTTTATTAGAATTTCTCTGAAATAAGGTCTAAAAGGATGCATGAAGGTCATGAGGACAATCACAGATTAGCATATGAATTATGCCATTGCCTAGCATCAGTTTTGTTCTGTCCTGTTGTCTTTGCTCACATTAATGGTGTTCTATGATGTCAGAAATTACAAAGTAGTTGCATTTATTCTCATATTGTAATATTTTCATCAGCAGAAAATATTTAGACTATAACTGTGAACACTTTGAACCAACTTTATACCATCAAGTCAGCTCAGACAGGATAAGCCATATATATATATATATATATATATATATATATATATATATATATATATATATATATATATATATATATATATATATATATATATTTGCCCTTTAAACTTTTATTCCACAGTTGACACCCCACAGTTATACAGAATAAGTGCCAAATACTAAAAGTTTCCTTAGACAAATGCACACAATCTGTCCGCATTGTATAAAATAACTTCATGTCATCTATGCATAGTTTTGGTCATATAGGAGTCAATCCATCACAATGATAAAATCTTGATTCTGTTTAAGCACATTAGCTGATAAATTCTTCTGTCAAGTAAATTAAATACATCTCTCTTATTCTGCCTGCCACTTACCTGCAGGGTGGTCAGAAAAATAAACTCAAAGTTGCATCTCATCTGTGCATCTTTGCTGCATCTCTGATCCATAAACAACAACCACAAAATAGCAGCAAAATAATTAATGTAACCTAATAATTTTCAGGGTTGGCACTTAAGCGTTCAGTTAATACCCTTTATGTAAAATGTTACATTGACGGCTGCAAGTATAAAGCTGGGGGAGATGAATAGGCCTGAATTACCAATACAGGTTTTCACAAAGCTGAACTATGTCTCGGCTGCCTCCATGCACACAGACACTGAACAGGCATTGATTGCACAACTTGGAGGAAAATGCTGTGAAGATTTTTCTGGCATATCAAAGTTAAGTCAAAAATCAAAAATCTTTATTGTCACCACGTGCTACCATGCTGAAATCTTTTTGAGACAGACATCGGCTCAGGATTAACACAGATAACATATAAGACAAGGACACAACAAGACATATTTGGATTTTTTTAAATAAATGAAATCATTTGATTGCACTGTTAGCCCCTAAAAACCGGTTTAAATCTTACATTCATCTCCAAATAGAGAACCTTTAAATACCATCAATATGAGCTACATTCCCTTGAATTTCCACTCTTAGAAAGCATGATTATTCTGTTCATAGTTGACAAATATGTGAGCCTCACAAAACATTAAATACGATTTACAAGTAACTGCCCACTCCACACATTTTACATAAAATAAAAAAAACAGTTTTAGCCTTGAAAGTTTAGTTCTAACATTTTTTTTTGCAAGATTTTAATCCAATGTACAAAAATCAACATGATCAAAGGTAAAATGGAAATGTTAATTAACGTTGGTAATTTGGGAGAATTGTCTACAGTTTTAAACATTCACACAAACTGTTTTGAGCTTTAGCAGATTTAGAATATATGAAAGAATAGGAATGGTTTTCAGAATTTAAACTCATTGCAAATCCCTTCCTCACTGACTGAAATAAATTGAGATTTACAATTAGAATAATAGAAATGTTATTCAGAGGTCAAACTTAGCATTAGTGTTTTTTTTGATGACAAAATAAAAAAAAAAAACTTTGACCTCTAAATTTGTTTCTTCCTCGTTTCTTTTGAAGAAATGACAAAAAAGATTAAATGCTTTTCCATTGCACCATTTTAAGCCAAAGGTAAAATATTTTTTCCCTCATAAGATTACTTTGGTCTAGGTGTCTATTTTTGTGGAACTAAAGGGAATTTAAGAAGGGCAGCTGTCACTGTGGCTTTGGTAAAGCTATAACTTCCCTGTGAGTAATCCAATCTTTACAAGTCAGGAGACTGCCTGATCGGCTGATTGCTTGACCTGTCTGAGTGCCATTTTCTGACTATTTGGCTGACTGATTCGCAGACTCTTCCTTGCTAAAACACTGCCAAGCAATTACAGCTTGTGGTTAGTTTGTGACTAATTTAATCTTTACTGATTGGTGGCTGAGTTATTTCATTACACTGTTTTTCATGGTCACAAGCCAGCTAGTGGGGCATTTGAGAATTTCTTAACATTAGCTAAATATATTGGTTGTGAGAGTAAACATACAGACAAAAATGAATGTATGCTTATAGTACAAGTATTTCTCATCAAAGCTTTCCCTCTGCTTTATTATCAGACTAATATGTCTTTTTATATGGTCTGCTAAATACAATTTTGTTATTGCTGTTTTATTTTGTGGTTATTTTCAAATCCATCAAGTAATTATATATATATGTATGTATGTCTCTCTCAAAGTTATCCAACACCTCTATCCCTTGTGGGGTCGCGAGGCATGCTGGTGCATATCTCCAGCGGTGCATATCTCCAGCTGTTTTATATATATATATATATATATATATATATATATATATATATATATATATATATATATATATATATATGGTTGCTTTTAAGCATTCTGTCAACAATTGTTGACATAGTGAAAACAAAACGGCCTAGTTTTTTTTTTTTTAAGTCATATTTCCGAACTGGTACTTTTCACTGTTTAACAATCATTAAGCTCATTTAATTTGGAGAATCTCCTGCTGTTGGGTTATTTGGGAATGAGCAGCTGCAAATTAAAATAATTTTCTCAGGTATTCAAACTGCAAAACATCGGGACAGAGATAAATATTTGTGTTCAAAAATGACATTCATGTTAAGATTATTTGTGTGTTTCCATCCTGAACTTTTATCCTCAATAATGTTTTACATCTGACCTTTTTATTTCTCCTGGGCTGTTGTGTTCATTTTCACTGCCATATGAATCCATGCTGTTTATGTAATGTACCTCCATTGGTTCTGACTACTCCTGTCAGTAGTTTTGCTGCTTGAAACAGAAAAATAATAAAGCAAAAAGGTGCACTACAACCACAGTAAGTTGTCTGAAGCCAGTTAATCTGTAAACTTTGAGGTAGGGTTAGGGTTATTTAGCAGGTGGTATTTAAAAAAAGCTAAAATATACAAGATGTTTTGAGCTATTTCACAATTTTATGTTTGATACATAATACCATATTCTTTTCAGTTATAGTTTTGATGTCTTCACTATGCATTTACAATATAGAAAGTCATAAAAATAATGGAAAGCCATTCAATGAGAAGGTGAGTCCAAATCTATTGACTGGTAGTGTATGCCCTTTAAATCGTAATTGCAAATACAAAAACCCAAAGTGATTAAGAATGACTGCCAGATACTGAAAGTTGAAGTTGTCTTAGAAAAAAACAACACTCACTCATTTCATAGTTTTCGATAATTCTACAACCATGAATTCAAAATAAATGATGTTTTATTCATATAATTTTGGCTACAAGGGATGTAACCCACCACAATAATTTTTAATAAAATTGGGATTCTGTTTTAGCACATTAGCAGACAAAATCTTCAATCATGTAAATTCAACAAATCGCTGTTGTTCTTTCAGTTACTATTCTGCCGGATGCTTGCAGAAGGGAGTTCAAAGTTTTATTCCATCTCCTGTCCATAAAAAATGGAAAAAGCAGGCAACAAAAAAACCTCTCAGGGCAACCTGATAGTTTTAAGGGTTGAAACTAAGCCTTAAGTTAATGTTCTTTGCGTATAAAGCAAAGCTGAAGGCGGCATAGGTATACTAAAGCGAGATAAGACTCTTAGGCCTAAATTACCAATAAAAGACCTCCCCAACCTGAACTCTATATTTATTGCGATCTACACTCAGCAGACCCAGAGAAAGGGGCAATGAGAGAAAAAGCTTTAGCCCTTTGTTCATGAAATAAACAGAGTTTGCACCAAAAACACCAGTGTAATGCAGACAAAATTTTTACATGCTCAAAATTCAGCTTTAAAACTATTAAACTCCTGTTTAAATCCAGTTATACACAGTTCAATTTGTTCTTGGACATGTCAAATGAGTGAAGTCCAGTATAGTTCCTACAGTCAAATGAATATCAGTATATTTTAAATAGCAGTATGTAACAATATAAATAAAGCTTTTTGTAGCCATTATGACCAATAAATTACACTACATTTTATTTTCAAATCAATCCGGATCCTGTAGGAAAACTGGAGACAAGGGGGCTCCACTTCCAGCGGGACCAGGGAGTCAGAACAGTATGATTAGGACAGTAAAAATAGGCGATCATGGAACAACTCTCAACAACTAATAGTTAAAGGTAATGGTCTGAATAACTCAAAACTGCCCTTCTGAAATCTCTAGTTCATACATCTTTTATCTTTCAGCTGGTTCTACAGGAGAAGAAGAGCTGGAAAGCTACCAGCTGTCATTTACTGGTTTAACTTTAAAAACCACAAGCAAAACTTGAGCCCTAAAAACAAATACTTTCTTCAGAAGACACTCAAATTAGGGTTTTACTGTATGTTGAAGCTTGGAATTGAAGTGATTCTACTGGTAGCAAATTGAGAAAGCTAAAATTGGAGAAACATGATGCCCCCCCCCCCCCCCCCACACCCCTGTTATAGATTAGCAGCTTGTCCACAGTATGAAACGCCTGTTGTCCAGTGACAGCTGGGATCTGCTCAAGCCCCTCTACCACCAGTCATGACCCTAAACAAAATAAAGTGGGGAAAGAACAAATGAGTAATTTGGAGTGGAATATGAATAGATGTTTTTTTTAAAGAGGTGAGGCTTTGGTGCTGAAGGTCTTCAAATACAGAAAGACATATCAACATAAGGAATGCAAAGGTTTGGAAATTGTCTTCTATACATTTATTTCACATTTATATTTCTTCCATTTACTCTTGTGAATCAGATATACTTAAAAAAATTTTTATCTGCACATAATATATCTGTATTATACTTGCAGTGGTAGAAATTAGTGCATGTCCCCAGGGCTGATTCACATGTGGATTATAGTCTAACAAAGGTGTTTTGAAAACTCAACAGCAAAGTGTGTCAGAAAGTCGAGATATTTAATTATTTTAGATGAAATATTGCAGGAAACCTAAGTTTAAAAAAAGCTTAACTCCATACAAGTCAATACAGTTGTGTATTTTGTGGTTTTGGCAGATTTGTTGAAGTGAAGAATTGGATTTCACATTATGGCAGAGATGGATTTCACAAGTCAACACACAGTCCCATTTGTCAAAAAGAGAGCGCACGGAAGAGATGTGTGTGTGGGGGGGAAAAGGAGCAGGACCAGATGAAAACAAGATGATTGCTTCGTTAAAAGAACTGAGAGGGAGACCCCATTTTTCTGGGAGACTACAATTTTACCATTTATTCAGTGTGATTTTGGCAAAAAAAAGTGGTTGAGTGTTTTTTTTTTTTTTACTAAATTTTAATAATAATTATTTATTTGACAAATATTTTTATATTTTTTTGGCAGGATTGTGACTTACTGGTTGGAGAGTAAATGGGGAAAAATAACAGTATAATGAATTCAAAGCTGGAAAGGGTCTGTGAGGCAAAAGAAAGGCTGCACATTAAAATAACCGAGGATATTTAGACACTGAATAAATATAGATGACTTTTTTGGTGGATTTCTCATGTGTGTGTATATATATATATATATATATATATATATATATATATATATATATATATATATATATATATATATATATATATATATATAGGGGAAGATGTAGACAGAGCCTGGAATGGGAAGACAACAGTAGGGCCCGTGGTCATCGGGGCAGTAACCCCACCCACTCTGGAGAAGTGGCTCCAACAGATACCTGGAGAAACATCAGACATCTCAGTCCAGAAGAGCACAATCTTAGGAACAACTAAGATCCTAAGAAGAGCCCTCAAGCTCCCTGGCCTATGGTTGAGCCACCCACCATGCTCAGATTTGTAAATCTTTTGCCACTTCCATATGTGATACTAAATCGGCTATGTATCCTATAAGTGTTTGCAGTGTGAACGACAGTGTCACATTTTATCCGTCTTTGACATCACTCTCCTTGCTCCAACTACACATCCACACATAGCAGTCGCAGTTAGCGCTCCATGAAAGACCATTGATAGTTGTGCTGCTTTTTTTCTTACCTTAATTAGCTTTGTTGTGATGTGATCTTATATTTTCAGCTCCCATTGGTCAACAGCTTTCTAATCATAACAAGGAGTGAAACTGGCCAGTATCTACGTTGTTTTTACTTTTACGAAACTTCATTAAAAACTTCTAGAAACAATTACATTTACAATTACTTCCATTACCAATGTGATTCTGTGTGACGTCTCCTTCTGTTATCTGCGCATGCGAGTCGCTTTGCAGTCTTGGACTGTTCAGACAGCAGTATGATAGCGGTCAGATTTATTAGTAGTATGAATGGCTACCTCAAATAAAATCTGATTTCAGCAAAAAAATCATAATTGAGCATCAGACCTGCAGTGTGAACGTAACCTAAGAAAAATATTATGGTAATTTCTAAACCTGACAAATCTGGAATATCTAATGAATAAAAACAGTGCAGGTGTCCTTTTTATACCTCTTGTGAATACCACATATTTTCCACACTTTAATCCATTACAAGGATTACAGCATTTTGATAACTCAAATACGTAGTCGGATAAGAAAAGGATATGAAGCAGTATGGAAGGAGCTTTGGGAATCACTATCCACAGCAACACATACTGCAAAATCTGCAGTGTGTAAACTATGTCTCTCCTGTGACATCTTTAGTTGTAATAGTCTTTTATATTTTACAAAACTGCATCACACAACCTTGTTCTTTTTTGTGATTAGTCTATCAAGAAGTTGTTGAACTGAATCGCAGCTGTTGCAACAGCCTTCTTAATCCAGCAGTTGGCATATACAACTTGGCATCTTCCTTCTGTCATCTGGATTCTTCTGTTCAGCTCACAATCTCAAAAAGCCACTCAATTGTACATGTAGGACTTTCTCCCATCTGTCTTGGTCTAGACAATTGTCAGCTGGCAGACACTCAACATCCAATGCCCACAATTCTTGTCTGCAGCTTCCAGCTGCAGCAAAGACTTGGCATCCTCCCCCGCACTGCTGTCCGTTCTCCTGTGGGATATAAAACCATACTGACTCCCTCCTTTTTTTTAAGCCTTCTTACAGACTATTAATACATCCTTCCAGTGCCCTCAATAAGCAAATCACTGGTTTACTAGACAAAACAGGTGTAACAACCGATTACTACCATGTGGAGGAGACACAGCTGTGCCTACTTGCACATTACTTTACAGCGCAATTTAAATAGAGTATGGGATTGATTCCAGAAAGTGGAGCACAGAAATAACAGTCAATTTCTCCAGGAATATTTATATTCACATTTTTCTTGTTTCTCAAAAATAGAAATAAAAATAACCTGCAGCGTCAATCAAATGATAAAACATGGGCTTATACCTTCTGGTGCTGTTGTTACATCCATAGTAATAATTCTGATTTAAATTCAGCATTTTAAGAAAAAAAATGAGATGCACAGCTTAGGGATCTTTCAATACAAAAAGGAGACAGCTGCATGATGTAGATGTGACACCGTAAAGGCTGTTATGTGCCTCAATTGCCACATACCAAATGATCATATATGGATATTAAAGGTAAAAGGATTTTTGCCCTGCTCTTTAAGTAATTGCTTATAGGAGTTCTTGACGGTTACTTTCCTAAATCCCTATGAAGTGTCCCTCTGTGGCATAGCTAAACATTGTATGTAAACAGGAAGGTATTTCATAATTTTATTAAACTACATTTCTGTTCTATTTAAAGATTATGCTGCAGACATTTCACAAATATACACCGTATTCCTGAGCTACTTACATATACATATTAATGCTCTGCTATTTTTAAGGGGAGTAACTGTCTGCTGAAACCATTAGAATGAGACAGCTAAGCTTTACAAAAATCATAAAATTTAGAATAATAATTATTATTATTATAAAACTAGGAGTATCAGAAGATCCTAACAGAAGTCTTCTCCTTGTCCCTAAACTATTCCAACTTTGGCGTAGTTTTGTACTCTTATGAACACTGTCTTCTTTTGAAAAGGAAGGAAGGAAGGAAGGAAGGAAGGAAGGAAGGAAGGAAGGACTAAGAAAATGGGTTAGAAACTGCAAGAAGAAGATGCTAGAAATCATAACAGAACCTAAGCCAGCTTTAATCGGTGAACAATAACACTCTGCATACCAGCTAGAGAAAGTCTAGCCTATTTGAGGCAGCCCACACCTGATTGGCTTCATGAGCTCCTCGAGGCCCTTAGAGTTTCATGGCTTGATGATTGTGTTTAATTTCTCTCATCTAACAATCATATTTTTTCTCCAATAAGCTCTTTCCTTCATTTTAAACCAATTTAATGGTCTCTCTGCTCTGCTTCTTTCTGTTCTTTTGTTTCTTCCAGTAAATTAAGCAGGCAATAAGCCATGACACCAGGCCAAAGGGAATTATGGGTTTTGAAGTTCATTAAGGGCCAAAATCTGATAGAAGAAAATTGTCCTGCCAGACAATTTTTTCCCTTTATTTCTTTTAACAAATTTAATTTTGTATTTGGGGCAACTCTTGGTTTTATTGTTGACCTTGTTAGCTGAAGTTGATGAATAATGATGAATTTGAAAAAGAACTTAACAGTCAGTATTTTCTTTGTCAACCATGCCTTCAAGTGACCGACATTAGTCACAGAGCAGATGTGATGGGGTGTTTAAAATCCACCATTTTCAGACATTTATTTCATGTTTCACACACACTGAATGCAATTGCTATAATTAATGTCAATGAACATAATTTTTTGCTACTCTAAAGGAAGAAAAAGACATTTTCTGGAATATTAACCTTTCAAAATTGGGGATAATTGCAGCTTACTTCAGTGCAGTATTTGAAATCCATTTATTTGAAATTAAATTGAGCTGTTTGAGCTGTAGAGAGGTTTTGGTGATGAAATAAGCCCAGAGGACTGAATTATAATACCATATTGGCACATAACACGATTGTCAGTAAATAAAACACAGAAGAAATATATCATTTGAAAGAAATTGTTAAGTAGGACTTGGGCATAAATAAGGAGCTAAAATGCTTTTAAGACTGTCTTATAAATGTGTTTCTGAGCTTGCATATTGGGCTATGGCTATTTGCAATGTGCCCTGTCCAATTACACAATTTGTGACCCCGTGTGCGTTGCACGATTCAAAATGTATTACAAGAAAATCTGTAAAATACTCAGAGATTTTGTTAACATATTTTAAGTGAATGTTTTTCACACATCAGGCAAGAGCAAGATGCTTGCATAAATTATTAAAGTGACAGTAGTTCTAGATGGAGTACTCCACTCTGAGATTAATTTCCTGGGCTTGAATTTTGCAGATAAATGTCCCACCTTACTCTTACTCTGGAACTTCTGGCTTTTGCTCTATGTGATGAGTATGGAAGTCAACATTGTCCTACAGATCTACAGTAGTCATAAGCCCATTACTTTTAGTTTATTTAATGGTTTGGATTAGAAGCATGACAAAAATACATTTTATATATGTGAGGTCCATTGCAGATAGCATTTGATCCCTGTCACACATTAACTGATACAGCACATAATGCAATTTAGTACTAATATTCTTCAATCTGCCCAAATAAGAACTTGTTATATTGTTTCTTCTGGAGAATATTTCACCTCCCTAAACCTTTTCAAATAAAAGAAGAAGGTAAACTACTTATGATCAACAAAAGGGTCCTAAATAACTATATGAATACCACAGAATGTAAATTATTGTATTGACTGTCTGGGAGTACATGCAAGTTATATCTGGTAATATGCTTGTAATTATGTTTTAAAAACTGATAAACAAAATCAATGCTGAACTGCTAATTCAGTGCTTGGCTTAGCATGGAAATGAAAGAGAATTGTTTGTTCATGCATTAATGAGAGTTTTGCTGATTTGTTCACAGCACTGTGGCTGTTCTCCCTTACAACTATGGCCTTTATGTGTGTTGTGATGTGGTTTATTGGTACACTTGTCACTTTATGTTTGTATAGATGTCTGACTTACATTCTTATTCCAATGCTTTTTTCTTCTTCGTTCCACCTTTTACTTTTCATCCTTTATTCCTTTAAATGCTTTATATTGTAATAATTTCATTTGTCTAATAATGCTTAATTAAACACACATCTTAGCTTTGCCTTATGTTTACCTTTCTAAGTTATTTTAGACTTTGCATTGTTTGCACCAACATGCTGCTGTATTTCTGATAGACTTGTGTGAATTTTGTGTAGATTTTCTCTCACCATTATCTCAGAGGAACTCGCTGGACCATACATTAACCATATACCTTAGATAGCTCACTGTTATATATTTTAGATGTCAGTGTTTTCATATAGTGATAAACCAACTCCTGCAAGTAATAATTGATTTCAAACTAAATTAAACAGGCAAAAAGTAAATTAATTGCTCCACGGTCCTTGCCTGTTAAAAGGGAACTAAGCAAAATTTAATTATTTTAGATAGCAATAACTAAAAAATACCTTTAGTCCTTCACATCACTATCTTTTTAGATGGGATATGGTATGACGTCACACATCATCTCTCTGTGTTGTTTCCAGTCTCTTGTTTACAAAGCCGGGCTGGCTGCACATTTATGTACGTCTATGTGAACAGCTACCAATCAGGGTTTAGCTCCTACCTGCCCATAAAATGCCACCATCAGAGTAGTGTTGCATAGGAGCAAAATGGTGGAGAGCACATCCTGTGGATTGAAACATTCTCTTCATAACAGCATTATAAAGCTGAGTTAATTACTTATTCACTAGACATGTTCCTCCAAAAGGTGATGCTGGCTTGTTGTGTATTTATCCTTTGCAAATATGCGCATACAAGGCGGCGGGTGAGAAGAGGAGAGGAAAGAGGGGGCCAGGTTGCAGCTGAAGTGAAGATAGAGAGAGGCGTGGCTTGTTACACATCTTGTTTTGGTCTACAGACAGTGCTCAACAGCCCACCTAGTGTTGGAATGTTGCTTATTACTCATTTAAAGAACAGTGCATATGGATTTATAAATTTGATTAAGATTTTATGTTAGAGACCGACAGAAAACAGAGCATAATTGTGAAGTTAAAGAGAGGAATTTGTGGTTTTTAATTATCCAGAAATAAAAAAGCTGGATAAAAGAAACCTATATTCTAATGATGGTATAGGTCTCTTAGAGATCATTAATGAACAAACAACAAAAGGATCAAGAAAAAACACCACACAGATTAGGAAGGAAATTCAAATTAATTCAAATATACAGCAATGTATTAGTCCCAAAGGGAAATTGAGGTTGTAGTAACTCACACCTTCCAATTTGCCTCATAGTCAAAATGCATGGGTATGAGTGTGGGTAGCAATCCTAGAAAGTTTAAGGCACGGCCAGGTTTCATCCCAACATTTGGATATTCCATAAACAATGATTAATTCATTTTACGGAAATGAAGGAGAGTATGACGGAGCTGCAAACCTAGTAAGACCTAAGCCTGAAAAGCCTAGAGTCCTAAGATAACTCTGGAGGAGCAACAGAGATTAACTGCTCAGGTGAGAGAATATATTGCCAGGAGCAAACAGGCTTAAATCGAAGGCAACTGTACTGACTCAGTTTTTCTGAAAAAGTTTGACACCTATCTAGAAGTCTTTGTTAATTCCAGTAGCTTGCACTTGGGCAACCTGAGGTTGGAGTGCTGCTGTTTTTAAACACATGGAGGCCCATCCTACTAGGCGCATTCCAAGTCAGATGCAAATCAATGACCCACACCCGACAGGTGAGTCACTGGCGTTGGTGCAAATTGAGCGGAAGTCCGGTTGCCTACAATTTATGCCTGTCTGCTGTTTCCATGACCCGGACAACTGAGAATTTGCACAGGCATGTTGTCAGGACATCTATGTTCACACTGCAGATCTTGATGCTCAATTCAGATTTTTTTTTCTGAAATCCGATTTTTTTATGGTCGTTCACTTTACTTGCCTATCCCTCACTCCTGTGTGAACTGTTTTGGGTTCCAAACTGACATTCCACATGCGCATCACAACAATAATATTGATGTCCTGGAAATATGGAAGAAATTGGGATTTATGGTTTCATGAACTGTCTGTCCAACGGAAGTTGTTTAATGTGTCAGCAGTGCTGAAGAGGAAAGTCTTGTATAAATCGAGTGAAACTAAATTCTTGCACTTTGTGGAGCTTTGGCTGCCAATTCCGCACAGCTCCTGTATGAGCCTACAAATTTTGCTCGAATTGAGGTCTTACCCCATATATTAATGAGGTCCAATATCTCACCGTCCCTCCACTGTGCAGTACTGTCTCAGCTGTCGTCAATCTTGGTAGCTGCCATCATTTCCTGTTGGTGCAAAGTGGTGACAGATGTCAATGAGAAGTGATGTGAAAGTTGCATCAAATCCACCTTGGCTGTTCCCACTAGAGTCACATTCAAAAAGATTGGATACGAGTCTGATTCAGGACCACATATGGAAGTGATTTGGTCCAATTTGGTGGGGCCTTACCGTTCGTCCGTCCGTCTTCTTCCGCTTATCCGGGGTCGGGTCGCGGGGGTAGCAGCTTCAGTAGGGAGGCCCAGACGTCCCTCTCCCCGGCCACTTGGGCCAGCTCCTCAGGAGGAATCCCAAGGCGTTCCCAGGCCAGCCGGGAGACATAGTCCCTCCAGCGTGTCCTGGGTCTTCCCCTGGGTATAGGGGCGAAAGACTAATCGAACCATCTAGTAGCTGCAGTATTTGCAATTTGACACCAACCATGTAGGACACAAACCACACATGTTGAAAGATGTTCTGGGAAGATGAGACCACATTCCTCTCTATATTGAGTATTAAGGAACTTGAGTGAAGGATACAGCATTTCCACTTTTTAAATTTAAAACATTTTTTTTTGGATTACACACAAAAGTGTGGTGTAAAGATAACACACCACACTATCTAAACAACAACCAGGATGAAACAGCTTCATGCTATAGTTTTACATTCCTTTACCAGGGACAAGAAATGTGGTCAGAATTGATAGGAAGATTATTTCAGCTACATACTGGGCAATGCCAGATGAAAACTCCTTGTCCTGACCTAAATCCTACTGAGAATCTCTGGCACCAGAAAATCGTTGTTCACAGAAGTCCTTCGTCCAATCTAACTGAGCTTAACTATGAAGGATGGACAAAACTTTCAGTCTCTAGATATGCTAATCTAGTAGTGATATACCATGAAAACCTGCTGATATCGTTGCTGTGAAACATGGTCTTAGAAAGTGTTTTAAATACAAATGCATTCACTTTTTAGACTTTTACAATGCAAAGTGTGGGTTATTTGTGTTAGTTGTGTTCTGATAATGTAATTTTGGTAATGTTTCAAGTTTTTAAAGTTGGAAGTTATTCCTGCCATCACCCTAATCTTTAGCTCCCTATAAATATTTTTTCTGTTAGATTCAACTTGGGACTCTGGGCCCTCCAAGCATTGTCTCATTACTTGCAGTGAAGAGAAACATGTTGGTAAAACTTAAAGATTCCTTTAAAACCAAAATCTTTGAGGGGGTACGAATAATTTTTGGCTATGTGATATACAAACGCATGAATGCATGCACACATGCACACACGCACACACGCACGCACATATTTTTGCAGAAACACAGACAAAATCAGATTTAGTTCTGGGACTTATTTTACTATCCACACAGTAAATTGCTTTTGTGATGATGTGGAAAACATTGACACAACTTGCCTATTGTCTCCATTGTTTCAGAGAGACCCGTAATCAGAGTTTCATTACCATTCATTCATCTCATTGTGTGCTCAGCTACTTGAGTGTGAGTGTGAATGTTTACATGTATTTAAATTAGGTGCAAGGCTTCTGGATGCGCCACAAAGATGGAGAGGTTGCAGGTGCTCTTGTGTGTGGCTTATTGTTCTCAACGTCTGTGTTGGCTTGAATCTATTTGTGTTCATATGTTGTCTGTTCTGCATGCATGTTCTGCATGCTTTTGTCTGTATTTAAATTAGGTAAATGAATGGATGTGGAAATAAGATATCGTAGTCAGGGAGTAAATACACTCAAGATAAAGGCCGACATGGACTGACAGCTGACTCTTTGTCAGCTGTCAAAGACAGAGATATGCAGGTGGTGCAGATTCATATTAAACCTGTGTAGATTTACCTCCACAGTCAAGACTAAGAAATAAATCTCATAGTTGCTCAGTTTATTTTCTTCAATCCCTGGAAAATTGTAGCATTCCTTGCACAAGCAGTAGAGCAGTACAGTAACAACTTGTTTTTAATAAAAGGCAGATCAGTAGGAATCCATTTTTTATTTATTCTAATTTCTTTTATGTACTGACTTGGTCACAACTGCAATGGTAAAGTTAAAGTTTGTGTTTATGATGATCTGTTGCAAAATGAGGAAGGATGCTTATTTCATCCAACTTGATCAAGGTAGTTTTTGAGAATGTTTTTATTTATTTTTGACTCAGACCATCAAAGACACATTGGCCCAGTTTAATAATTTCTGATTGTTAAATTGGCTGCATGCAATAAAGTAATATCAGCATGGTATTTGTGTAAATAAATCATTGCTTTTGCTATTTATTTATCTGTTTTTGAAAAGTGTTAAAAATGTGTCTGCCCTGATGAGTTTAAAGAAGAAATAGAAGTTCATGACTAAAATTAAAATGCAGAATTGTCACTATAACCAATAATAATGACTAATTATCAACGTCTTTTTCATATATTTGTAGGTGTTTTAAACATTTTCAGGCTATAAAGACTATTTATAGTAAATACAACCTTTCTCTTTTGGGCTCAGGTTTGTAGGTCAGAACAATGCATTTCCATTCCAAATTCAAGAAATATTTTTGAGAGCATGAAATAAAGAAACTAGTTGCAGCTGAGAATAAAGATGAAAGTTACCAAAAAGTGATGATGTTACATCTAGATAATTGAACCTAAGCCTGCAAAAGGCACCCATGACAAAAGTAATGAGAGGAAAGTCTCTAGCTAAAATTTGAGTTCATAAAGTAAATATTTATGTTTATTTAGAGAGGAGAAGGGAACCAGAAGAAACATTCAAAAGTCTAAAAATGTTTCAAACAGACCGTTTTTGGTAAGTACGGAGTAATCCATCCCCTTTCTCCTGTTTACTTCCACATTTCCTGCATAAATGATCTTTGTTGCAAAAGTGATCACTTTATACTTTTTCACTACTAAGCAGACACGTCCATTCTCCAAAATATTTTTTTTAATCAAGATATCCTTATGTTATGTAAATTGATATAGTGTTTAACTTTAGATATCATCCATATTTGGTACTTCTAATTTTTTTCTTTGCTTCACTTCATGAGCATGATTTACTGAATACAAAGATTTGCTATTGCTCCATTAAGGCTAACATTGAGGGTTAAGTATAGAGCTCAGTGTAATGTTTCAAGACTTAACCTAAATGCTGTAGACCACAAACCTTAACTATTAAATTTTAGAGTATAGCCTCCTCGAGTACCAATGCCAATTCCTCATCTCTTGAAAACATTCCCAACAAATTATCATTTGTGCACACAAACTTGGAATGAGCCCTGTTTTTGTAGAAACAAAACAAGCCAGAGCAAGTCTACCATGTAGTGGAAGAAATAGTAAATTTTCATTGCAGATGTTTATTTGAAAATTTAGTGCTGCATTGATTATGTGTTGAATGTTTGACCGTGTGATGGTCAGTGTCAATGGTCAACTTTGGCAATGATTAACATGTGTTCATTGTTAATACTCGGAGGCCCTGGGGTAAGAATGCAATGTGTGACGAGAGGATAAGTGGGCAATCAGAGGGCTGGAGCAGCAGATGGATGAGCAGACTGGGGAGGACTGCAAGGCAGAGTTGGAAGGAGCAAGTGTAGCGAGGCGAGCTGATGGCTGGCCAGCGGAAGGCAGATGACTGGTGAGGCAAGGTGAGCATGGCGTGGTAGACTGGTGGCAGTGAGTGGGTTGACAGAAGATTGGATCCAAAGGCAAGCAGAGAAGTTAAGCAGAGCAGAACAAGCAGAAGACAGCACAAAGAAGCTGTGCACAAGTGAACAGCATCAGTTCTATGCTCAAAGTAAATGATAAAAAAAAACAACAACAGACAAAAAAACAGAAGGGATCACACCTAAGCACAGCAGTCTCAGCATCAATACCGGTGTGGATGGCAGAACAATCTGGCAGAAAGCAACTGTGGATTGGGTTGGCCATGATGCAGGTGATGATGAGCCACAGGTGTGCAGGCTGACTGGCTTGGAATCCAAAGGGAGACAAAACAGAGTCATCCCTGAAATTCATACAGAGACACAGCATAGATGAAAACGAGACACCGAGGTCAAAGAGTAGATGTAGTGGCAGTCCCACAGTTCAAAGGGGCCATGTTGGACTACAAAGATGCCATTGCAAAATGAGAGAGAGAGAGAGAGAGAGAGAGAGAGAGAGAGAGAGAGAGAGAGAGAGAAAGAGAGAGAGAGAGAGAGAGAGAGAGAGAGAGAGAGAGAGAGAGAGAGAGAGAGAGAGAGAGAGAGAGAGAGAGAGAGAGAGAGAGAGAGAGAGAGAGATTTTCATGCAAGAAAATTAAAGCTGTGATTAGTCTTGGCATAATGTGAGATGTTGCTGAAATGCCAGCTACAAAGCAGGTGTTGTTGGATTAGGTAGACTTTACAGATGGAAGAACAAATGGAGGTTGACAACAAGTTGACAGCAAATAAGTTTTTAGTTTATTAAAGGTACGCACAAAGGAAGCTTATAGATAAGGCAAAAGCAAATTTACATGGTGCTAAAAAAACAGAACAAAAGCTGCAGTTCAAGACTGCCTGTGGACCAAAATCTTGTTTATTAAAATACAAATGACCTCATCAAAAGAAGATAATTTAATTGATAGTTTCTTGCAGATTAAATTTTTTTTACCCCAAACAATTCTAAAAATGTTTTGAAAGTAAATTTTTTCACATTATTTCCTTTCCACCCTGATTCATGTCCCATCTGTCTCCTATAAAAGGACTGACCTGTACTCTCTTCTATCAGTGTATTGCAACACCTTCGGAGCCACACCCTTTTTCTAAAGTGTCATGACCCTGATTTAAGGAGAGATGAGAAGGATGATAGAGTGAGAAATATGCAAGGAGTTTAAGTGAAACAGAAGTCAGTGAAGAAGAAGAAGAAAATCAGAACTAGAAAACCAAGTATGTGTTGGCAATGAAATAGGATAAGGATGACGGAGAACTTATCTAAGCACGAAGAAGATATAGTATTAAAGTAAATGTTACAAATTTTAAGTATTAAAAAAGTCTTGTTGCAAATGTTTTGATTTGACTACACTGTTGAGAACATGATTGTCTGTGTTGTATATCACTGCTGTTTTGATCTGCTGTAATTTTACCCAGCATTCCCTTGTAAATGGGATGTTGCACTTCAGTGGGCTTGTCTTGATCAACTAAAGTCTGGAAAGAAAAAAGCTACAGTGACAAAAATTAATACGTTATAAATCATAGGACAATTAGTAGTCTTGGCATTATGAAGAACAATTTTAAATCAGCTGACCTTTAGATGTTTTAAGCTGATGGGTCCTATGGTAGACCACCAGATTTTGCTATCTCTCTGAGGGCCACTATAAATGTATCAATAGTGCACTGATTCTTAGAGCTAGGAGAAAGATGAGAGGAATAAGAGCTAAGATACAAGAGAAAAGGCCACACATTCAATTTTTTTAAAGATAGAAGAGACACAATATGCATTTTTATAGTAAATGTACAGTAATTTTACATTGCTTAAGCCATAGCAGAATAATTTTCATAACTATTTGTAGAGTGGTTTTGGTATTATGGAAGATTGAAAAGTTCTAGAACTTTCCAATCTTCCATAATATGCAACAACATTTTCCCCCAGTAAGTAATGGTTAACTATATATTAGTTCCTGCTTAGTTCCCAAGGCATTCTCTAGTAGTTAATACAATTTTGTGTGCCTTATTGTAAAGTGTTACCACATTAAAAATAAAATACATTGAACACTTCCTGAATTTTTACTTATTGACATAAGAGCCAAAAGAAATATGCTTTCCTATGAGTATGATTTTGGAAGTTGTATTTTGTTCTCAAGAGCAATATTTAGTTTTTCCCTCCCAGTAATTTGTTTACTTTGATTTCAGCAATCACTTTTAAAACGGAAGAGGTTTATCATGGCCCAACATCCACACACACACACACTATATATATATATATATATATATATATATATTGTCAATATATTTTCCTTTAAAAGTGTATATCTGGCGATATGAGTCACACTGTTGACACTGACACTAACAAGGCAGCAAATTGTATTCACTTGCTGCTGCTGGAAAATCAATTACCTCTCGCCAACAACACTTTCTCTACAAGGTCCTTACTCTTTTTGCTGTATGATTAAAAGTCTAAAGATTAGAAGCTTTAAAATAACAAAGACGCAGTGCATGGTTCATAATTGTTGCATTTTGAAATTGTGTTTAAGAACAAATTTATAACATATTTGCTACACAGGTCACATTGGCTTGAACACTGCATGGGAATACAGATATTAAAAATGGAAATATGGCATTTTTAGCTTTTTTAATGTTTAATAAACTGTTGTCTTTAAGTATTAATGATAATGGGACAACAATAAGGCCTTTATCTGCACACAAACTGCTATTCTAACATTTGTATGTGAAGGTTTTAGAACTACTGTAAGTTTGTGGGTTTTCTATTCACTTTCCAAAGAACCGCCTTAAAGCAGGTACATTCGATTAATTGGTGAGTCTTAATTGGTGTGTAGACACTGTATAACTGCATGGTTTATTATGTGATTTTGTTTTGGCCTTGTGATGGACTGCAGGCCTCTGCATTGTTAATCTAGCCATTTGTCAAGGTACTTAACAGATGCTGAAAACTTAGATGAATGATAAACCCAGTTTCTTAATTTTTTATGGTTTGTTTAGATTTCTAGAGACTACACTTAAAAAAAACAGACTTTTTTTTACTTTTCCCTGGAAAAATGATTTAACATACAACTTCCACAGGTGGTTTCATGATATGCTGAAATTGAATGCCTTATACCACATATACATAATATAAGAACTAAAAAAAAGACTATACATGCAATACACTTCTTGTTGTTTTGACTTACAATTTGTCTTCATCTGAGATCTTTTTTTGACCTACATATACGATAGCTACTCCGGTCAAAGGAGGAAACTGTTTTAAATTTTATAAATAAAAACTATGATTGTTCTGTGTTGTGCTTAGGACAGGGCGAGATAGTTCCTAAAGGACAGAAGGCAAGGCAAAAGCAAGGCAAATTTATTTTTATAGTACATTTCAGTACAAAGGAAAATAAAAACAGAATAAAAGTAAATTGGAATAAAAGGTAGAAAAATTTAAACAGAATAAAACATGAGGAAATGGAAACTAAAAGCAAATATTAAAAACAGTCGGACAACAAAGTTGAAATAACTATGTTTCCGTAAAACAGTTTAACTAGAACAGTCAGAGGCAATCCTAAATTAATGAGTTTTTAATCTTGATTTAAAAGAACTCAGGCTTTCAGCACTTTTACAGTTTTCAGGGAGTTTGTTCCAGATAAGTAGAGCATAAGAACTAAATGCTGCTTCTCCATGCTTGGTTCTGGTTCTAGGTATCCAGTGTATGCTTGAACCAGAAGATCTTAGTGGTCTCAAGGGTTGATACACTGATAACAAGTCTGTGATGTATTTAGGTGCTAAGGCATTTAGTTATTTATAGACTAACAAAAATATTTTAAAGTCTATTCTCTGAGATACAGGGAGCCAGTGTAAGGACTTTAGAACTGGGGTGATGTGCTCTACTTTCTTAGTCTTAGTAAAGACAGCGTTTTGGATCAGCTGCAGCTGTCTGATCAACTTTTTAGGCAGACCTACAACACCGGTGCAGTGATCTATTCGACTAAAAGTAAATACATGGATTCGTTTTTCCAGATCCTGCTGAGACATTAGTCCTTTAATTCTGGAAATGTTCGTTAGATGACAGAATGCCGACCTCGCAATTGCCTTTAGATGCTTTTGGAGGTTCAGGTCTGAGTCCATCACTTCTCCCAGATTTTGGGCCTGATCAGTGGTTTCTAGCTGAAGCAACTGAAGCTGTGTGCTAACCTTTGATCTCTCCACTATTGGTCCAAATACTATTACTTCTGTTTTGTTTTTATTCAATTGAAGAAAGTTTTGGCACATCCATCCAAAGTGTTGTTGCTCTTTTTGTAGAACGTCATTTTGCCGCCAAGCTTAGTTGTCACTAAGATTTTGTTAGTCCAAGCTCAAGGATGCCAAATACATCAGTGAGCAAGTCTAAATGTTTGGTAGTTGGGTGTATTACCCCCACACAAGTCACTCCCTTTATCAGAACCTTGTTGGAGTGTCTGGTTTAACTTTCATTTTTGTGAGAACGTACCCATATCAGTGGAGAAAGTTCTCCTCGTTTGCACAAAGCACTTCAAGGATCAATGCTGCAGTACTTTTTTTTCAAGTAATGAAGAGGGATTTCTCCAGAGACTGAGTATGGAAATGAAGAACACAGCAAAGTGGTAAGCTCCTGATAATACTCAAATCTCAAGGAGGCAGTGGCAGACCAGAACCAAAGCTGAAAACAGGAGATGACCAGAACAGACGATGCGGACTGAGAAGCCACCAGAACAGGCTGAGCAAGCAGCTGGAAGTCATGGGGAGCAGGGCAGACTGAGCAGCACACAGGCACTGGAAGCACACATCAGTGAGAGCTGAATAGGCAAATAGAGTCCAGTTGGCAGAGCACACAAGAACTGGTAGAAAGACGGCGGAAGTGCACAGGAGGTAAGACGAGACGTTCTGATGGAGAATGGATGAAAGAGCCAGGTGAGCAGAGTTGACTATAATCAGTGGCAGCAGGTGGAGCTGATCAAGGCAGAGTGGTGGCTGGAAGGAGACTGAGCTGATTAGATGATAACTGGTGGATGAGAAGTACATTAATGGTGAAGGAGATGGAGTGGAATGCCGTGGCAAATGGTATGAGCCGGGGTGCAAGGGCCATATCAAAATGGCACAAGGCCACTGATAATGGGTTACAAGAGGGGTCTCTTGAGGTTCACTGACAAAGCATTCAGACCAAAGCATTTCAGGTTCACTTTAAATAGACAGCTGAATGATTTGAATCTGAAAAAGAATGCTTTTTCCCCCCTTCAATACTCATAGGTGGATTAGATGATTCCACCCAGGTGTAACTGCAATGCTCTACCCAGGCCACACCCCTAGGTGGAAGACCTACAATTTAGACAAACAATGAAAATGACCTAAGTTCTCTTTCATAGCATTCGTTTCGTGTCTCACTATGGGGAACGCCTCCTGCGTGACCTCATCAGAAGCTCAAATGACATTACGCCAGCCCTGATTGGCTGGCAAAAGTGACAGTCTATGTCAGGAGGGGATGGGACCCTCCTCCTATATAATAGGCCGACATAGCTTCACTCGTCATTCAAAAACCTCTTCTCGCTTCTCACAGAGGCAACAACTGTCCACCTGGGCGCAGAGCTTAACGGTCCACAGAATTGGGTGCGCAACTCAAGTCACCGGGCGCTCCGCTCCTGGACGTACGGTTGTCGGAGAGAAAGAGTAGCAATTACTCTTCTATCTGCTTAGTAGAAATACTAAAAAGAGAAAACTCCGGGGGAGTAGCAATACTCCTTTAACACGAAGTATCACTACTTCAGAAACGAGGTTTCGCTAGCATCGCGGCTACCTGGTAGCAATACCTGATAGCCAAACCAACTAGCAACCTCGCGGGTAGTAATACCTGAGGTGTACAGAGTAGCAATACTTTGTACATCCCGCTAGCTTCTGTCCCCTAGTAGCTGCACAAGCTCCTAGGGATACACACCACGCTAGCCACCCATAGCCCCGATAGCTAACCATGGCTACGGCTATAAACCCCAACGACGGGGGTAACGGCACGAGACTTTGTCCCTGCGGCAAAAAGATCTCAAGCTGGGACACTCACCCTGTGTGTGCGGCGTGCCTGGGTTTACACCATGCCCAGGTTGCGTTGACGTCCACGGATGAGTGCATCCACTGCGCAGCCTTTCCCCCGCAAGCTGCTTCGCCGCCGGCTGGCCCGCCAGGCCAACCTGTCAGGGGGCGACCCGCTGATGAACGAAGCAGCCGCGGCGCAGGAAGGTGCGGACATGCCTGAGGTGTTGGCTGCCACACCTGGCCCGAGCTGGGCGGACGCAAGCCCCCAGCTCCTAGCCCCCGTTTCCCCGCTGCATGCGGTGGACGAGGATGACATGGGCGCTGCCGCTTCCTACATGCCGGAGGAGATGCGGACTATGGGGACGACGAGTCGGCAGGCTCGGAGCTCCTGATGTCCGATGATGACGAGGAAGACTCCATCTTCCTCAGCAGTGCGAGCGGGGCTGCAAAGCCCCCCGCTGCCGACGGAGGTGAACAACCTCCGCCGTCATCTCCTCTAGATATGGACATGCAGGACATGTGCAAAACGTGCGGCTGTCAGGCTCAACATCGCGTGGCCAGCTGTCCAAGCGGAGGTTGTGAAATCTCGCTTTGACGGAAAGAAGCTGCCAAAAGCGAAAAAGACGGGGAAACAAGTCCTGCCCATCTTCCCGGAGCTACTGGATGAGTTGGCGATCACGTGGAAGAATAGGCCGTACAGCGAGAAGCATCCCATCGCGGGAAGCTCCCGTTGGACTGTGACGGATGGAGTCCCATGGCGTGCGCCAGATGCCGCCGATAGAGCCGGTGGTTGCGACCCACCTTCACCCGAAGACGTCCTCCTCGGCTCCGTCACTGCCCACAAAGGCAGACCGCTTCCAGTCTAGCCTTACTGACAAGTGCTACAAGGCGGCGGCTCTGTCGACGAGAGCCCTCAACGCCTCCTCGATGCTGATGGCCTACCAGGCCGAGCTGGAGGAGGACATGACCAACAGACCAGGACTCCGCTCTGTGGGAGGAAATCTGTGTCCATAACGGACCACGTCCTCCGTCTCCACAAAGTAGCCATAAGGCTACGGGGAGAGCCATGGGTCTCATGGTTCTCCAGGAGAGGGCGCGCTGGCTCGGGCTCACCAACCTGGCAACCAAGGAGAAAGAGGAGCTCCTTGACACACCCGTCGTCCCTCAGGGTCTCTTCGGTGCTGCTGTCACCAGCATGGCAGAAGAGATGTGAGGAGAAGAAAACGGGATGATGAGGCGCTGAAGCTCTGCCTGCCGAGGAAACCTCTGCCGGCGGCTCCAGCAGCGCTGCGCCAGTCCTACGCGCAGGCTGCCTCTCGCCCCATCCCTGCTTTCAGGATCCCCAAGGTGCCTAAAGCGCAGGCAGCGACTCAGGCCCCAGAGGTCCCAAGAGTCCATGGGCTAGGAAGCAATCGCCTCAGCCCAGCCCTCTGACAGCACCTCCGCCGCCTCACCTGCCCCGCCGCGTTGGGAAGGCGGAAGAAGCGGACGGCCTGACAGCCTCTCCTCAGGGGAAAAGCGAGCCCGTTCTGCCCCGTTCCTGGGCTGCTCGTTCCCCACCCAGCTCCGTTCCGGAGCCGGTTCAACGGGACTCGTTCCACACAGAATGCATGGCCGGGATGGGCATTCATGTTCCGGTGCCCACCCCAGGAAAAAGACATGTTTGCAGTGTTGTTGCGCAAATGTGTTTCCCTCGCATTCTGTAACAAATATGTCCCGACGAGCGCATCCGGCCTGCGTGCCAAGGGCGCCGTCAAATGTGTTCGTGACAATAAAGAGAAAAGATATGTTGAAAAACAAATCAATCCTTTCTGTCATAACGCAGCCTGCGGGGAACAGCGTCCCCGCAGCTGTGACAACACAGTCCACCCGCGCGCACCCGTGCGCGCTGGTGCCGTCCGCCCGCGCGCACCCGTGCGCGCTGGTGCCGTCCGGGCGCGTATGTTGCGTGCCACAACCCGGACAAGGCGCCCACAAGGCGGCGGGGACGGAGCTGCCGGTCAGCCCCCTCTCGCTGCACGGCGAGAGCTGGGCTGCCTGCACGCAGTCAAAGTGGGTGCTAAGAACGATAGAGAAGGGCTACAGGCTACAATTCAATGTCGCTCCGCCCCTTTTCAAGGGAATAATATACTCCCATGCTCAAGGCGAGTCCGCCAATATTCTTCTGGAGGAAATTTCCCTCTTTGAAGAAGAAAGGAGCTATAAGGGTAGTTCCGCCCGGGGAATCCCACAGCGGCTTTCTACTCAAGGTATTTCCCTAGTCCCCAAAAAGGGCGGGAGGGGCGGAGACCCATTCTGGATCTCCGTTGCCCTAAACCGCTGTTTAAGGAAATACAAATTCAGGATGTTGACACACACGTCTCTGCTGCGGTTCGTGCGAGCAGACGACTGGTTCACATCAATAGACCTGAGGGACGCGTATTTTCACGTCCCCATATACCCCCCTCACAGGAAATATCTGAGATTTGCCTTCGAGGGGATATCGTACGAGTATGTGGTCCTGCCTTTTGGTCTGTCCCTGAGCCCAAGGGTGTTTGTAAAATGCACCGAGGCGGCAGTGTCTCCACTGAGAGAGCGGGGCATCCGAGTGGCGACATACATAGACGACTGGCTAGTGGCAGCCCTCACATGCCAGGAGGCGGCTCATCATACAGGTGTTCTTACACAACACCTCATGAGTCTGGGGTTTCAGATAAATGTGGAAAAGAGCACACTGATTCCCACTCAGCGATTACTTATATTTGGCTCACTCTGGACTCTCCTCCAGGCCAAGGCATCATTGTCCATGGAAAGAGTGGAGGCAATGCGTGCCAGTCTAGCGCTGTTGGCAGGGGCAACATGGTTTCCCTCAAACAATGCCAAAGACTTTTAGGCCTGATGGCCTCCTCTATAGTGGCTATTCCTCTCGGACGGCTGTATATGAGAGGCATTCAGCGATGGGTAACCTCTCTGGGTCTGAACCCCCACCGACATGGCCATCGCAGGGTGAGGTCTTCAACAGAATGCTCACTTGCACTGCGGCAGTGGAGGAGCCCAGGTTCCTGACACAGGGTGTCGCTATGGGAACCATTCAGGCAAGGAAAGTGATCACCACCGACGCCTCCCTGATGGGCTGGGGTGCACTCACGAGGGGAGAGCGGTGAATGGGAGATGGCATTCTCACATGCGTTCTACCCACATAAACTGCCTGGAGCTGCTGGCTGTTCACCTGGCTCTGAAACATTTCCTCCCTTGGCTAAGGGGGTCACCATGTCTTGGTGAGGACGGACAACTCCACGGTAGTGGCTTACATCAACAGACAGGGGGGCTACGGTCCCCCCAGTTGCACATGCTGGCACACAGACTGATAGTCTGGAGCAGCAAGCACCTACGGTCACTGAGGGCAACTCATGTACCGGGTGTTCTGAATTACGGGGCAGATCTGCTGTCCAGGGGAAACCCACTGTATGCAGACTGGATGCTTCACCCCCAAGTGGTGAGTCAGATATGGTCACGGTTCGGTCAGGCGACCGTGGACATATATGCAACAGTGGAGAACGCTCAGTGCCCTCTGTTCTTCTCCCTGCACCACCAGAGGGCTCCACTGGGCGTGGATGCACTGGCACACAGGTGGCCGAAGACCCTCCTCTATGTGTTTCCCCCTGTAGCTCTCATTCCCCCGACTCTGGCCAGAGTGAGGGAAGGGGGTCTGACTATGATCCTGATAGCCCCACGTTGGCAAGGAAAGCACTGGCTGGCAGAGATTTTTCAACTTCTCTCCAGCCCACCTTGGCCGTTACCACTACGCAGAGATTTACTGTCTCAGGCACGGGGGAAATATTCCACCCCCACCCAGAGAGGCTAGCTCTGTGGGCCTGGCCAGTGAGTGGTTCAACCTGAACACGGTGGAGCTCCCTAATAGCGTATTAACACTATTCAGTGTGCCAGAGCCCCCTCAACTCGGTCACTGTATGATAACAAGTGGCGCGTGTTTGAGAATTGGGTGCGCAGGGTCACAGGCTGTACCTTTTCAGTGCTCTGTGACAGTGGTTCTGTCTTTCCTACAGGACCTTATTGAAAAGCGTAAAGCTTTCTCAACCATCAAGGTGTACCTGGCGGCTATTTCTGCTTGCCATATTGGCTTTGAAGGAAAGACAGTGGGTCAACATCCTTTGGTGTGCCGATTCATGAAAGGAGCACGTCGTATGTTGCCTACATCTAGACCATTGGCGCCATCCTGGGATCTTCCCACGGTACTGGATGCGCTCTCTTGTTCCCCGTTTTGAACCCTGGAGCAAGCAGAGTTGAAACCGTTGTCCCTGAAGACTGCCTATTGCTCGCTTTGGCCTCAGCTAAGCGCATAGGTGAGATTCATGCACTCTCTACACATCGAGCATGCATCAAGTTTTCTAAAGGGAATGCTAGGGTCAGTCTGCGGCCTAACCCGGCCTTTATTCCAAACGTGGTTGGCTCGTGCTCCCCCATAATACTGGATGCTTTTTACCCTCCGCCTTTCTCCTCTGAGGAGCAAAGGCGTCTACACACTCTCTGTCCAGTTCGCGCATTGCTGATCTATCTGGACAGAACGAGTGGTTTTAGACAGGGTGACCAGCTGTTTGTGTCGTGGGCGAAACCACACATGGGAAAGCCGGTGACTAAGCAGCGCCTTTCCCACTGGATAGTGGGGGCTATTGCACTTGCATACACAAGCAAGGGCCTCCAGCCTCCTGCTGGTCTCCCGGGCACATTCCACTAGAGGTCTAGCAACCTCCTGGGCTCTTTTTAGGGGGAGTCTCTATTCAAGAGGTGTGTTCAGCTGCATGCTGGGCGTCACCCCCACACATTTGCTAGATTCTATAGTTTGGATGTCACGGCTCCGACTATGGCACATTCGGTCCTCAGTACTGGTTCTTCTCTGAGTGCAGCTTCTCCAGAGTGAAGCATCAGTGGGGGACAGTTGTCATCTTGACAGGCATGTCTGGCAATCCGGGAGTCAGTATTTTCCCCATAGTGAGACACGAAACGAATGCTATGAAAGAGAACTTAAGGTTATGGATATAACCCGGTTCTCTGATTAGCATGAGTGAGTGTCTCACCAGACCACCCTCCTTGCTATGAAGCGAGGAAGAGGTGAGCTTGTTTTGGAATGACGAGTGAAGCTATGTCGGCCTATTATATAGGAGGAGGGTCCCATCCCCTCCTGACATAGACTGTCACTTTTGCCAGCCAATCAGGGCTGGCGTAATGTCATTGAGCTTCTGATGAGGTCACGCAGGAGGCGTTCCCCATAGTGAGACACTCACTCATGCTAATCAGAGAACCGGGGTTATATCCATAACCTTAAGATTACCTTTCCTGCTTCTAAAAATACTCAACAGATGTTCTATTAATGCTACCATGATTAATTTAGTCAACTTAGATATTTGCTGAAAGGTGAATAGGGGCAGATAGGAGCAAAAGAATGTTAATAGTAATATTGTCTGTTAATTTATGAGCTTCAAGACTGAGGGATGCTTCCTGTGATAAGCTCATTGATAATAGAGGAGTTTGTTTCAAACCGAATCTTAAATTACACTACATGTTCAATCAGAGAGAAGAGTCTCTAACAAGCCTCTGGCTTCTTATGAGGAAGCTTACAATCAATGTTTCTCTGATGACCAAGCTGGAATTTATATCTCAAAGTGTGGTCATAAGCTGTTAAATATTAATGATCCACACAATGTTGAAATGCCTTTGATAACCTTTTCCAATTTATTGCACTGTGGTCTGAACTAATTACCACTGCATGTTATCTAACTCTGTAGTGAGTGAGCCAGGAACCTTCAAAGCCTACTGTAACTAAAAAGACAAAATATTAAAGACGCACAGACAAATGTAATGGCAACTTGAATTGACTAAATTTAACAGCTTTACTGGCTTACATCGGTGATTGATTGGTCAGAATTAAAAAATGGGACATGTTTAATATTCAGTGAATGTACTCCAAAACTAGATGTGAAATGGTTACACTGACATTATTTTTAGTGTGGATGTTGTTACTGAGAGAAGACATTTATCCATTCTCAGAATCAGTGTGGAAGCACAAAAGATATAAGAAACTTCCAGGAAGGATACTACGTTTTCTAGTGTCTAGGTTTTCAAATCACCCACAGTATTTTAATGTGGTAAACACCCACGATTTGACACTATACCCAAAACTTTCCATTACTTATTTCTCAGCCAGTTGGTGAATTCACTGATACGATTTGGGTAATTTTCCTGCTGCAAAGCCCTCTTCTGCTTCAGCATTTTTTTAAAGTGTCCTGTCTGGCATTTGTTTTCTTAATGCCAAAAAGAGCCCAACAGATTTACTTTTACAAGTGGAGCATTACTGGTTTTGTTATGGTGCCTCAGTTGATACTCATGCAAAAACCTGTATTAGGCATTATTTTGGGATTCTATCTATCTATCTATCTATCTATCTATCTATCTACTATCTATCTATCTATCTACTATCTATCTATCTATCTATCTATCTATCTATCTATCTATCTATCTATCTATCTATCTATCTATCTATCTATCTATCTATCTATCTATCTATCTATCTATCGGAGATATATACATATTTTTTGATTGATTGAAATATCCACAGATCCAAAAGTAAAAGCTGTCTTGGTCTCTAATTTGTCTCTTCATTGTTTACAAATGTAAACAATGAAGTATGCTGCAAGAGCCCATAAATATAAATTTTCTTATCAGTGACAAATGGATATAATGCCAACTTTTTTTCTCGCTATTTAGATTTATTTCAATCCCTGTTCTGAGATACAAGTGTTGGTAAAATAAATATAAAGTTACATAAGAGGAACAATTACCCAATATTTTGACTATTAAGAGATGCAAGAACTTAGACTTAATAGAAATACTGATAATATAAGCTAAACAGAACAAAATCATAGGCTTACATCTAATTATTTTTGAAACTATATTTTAAATGGAATGACAAAGGGAAGAAGCTGTCTGTTCATTTAGAGTCCTTTACTCTTCTCACTACACATCTCACCCAATTATCTTATCTTAATATTAGAAAAACACATCTAAGCAGCACACACTAAAGATAAATTCACTGTCCCATCCTAAAACAATTCAGCAAGCTATTTTTTCTAAACTTTTTAAATTACATCCAACTTCATAACTATTTAGCTTGACATTGTTGTTTATGTTTAAGTAAAACCAACATAATTTGTAATGGCTACAATGTTGATCAGAATTTATCAAATTAATTCTACAATTAAAGTTGTGTTAATATTAAGTTTTTTTATCAAATGGGATCTATGCAGCTGTACATCATTTATACAATAAAGTATATTCACAAAACTACACTTAAATATTAAGTAAAAATAAACACAACAACCAATTTGAGCTTCCATGTTGGACTAATTTATACAATGTAGGCGAAGTAAAGGTACACACAATAAACAACAAACAATAAATAAAACATGGGTACAGGTAATAACACAAATAATAACAAAAGCATCAATTCACAGCAAATATCATACATTTTCAAATTAGACAAGATAATAATTAAGAATCAACGGTAAGCTGGGACTGATGACCTTTCTCACTGTGAAACATAGAAAAAGTCTGTTACAAATGAATATATTTTAATTTGCAGTGTTGATACAAAACTAGTTAGCCTGAACATTAAAACTGCCTTTGCTTGGTTAAAAGGAGGCCTCTTTAATTTCCTCCATTCACCCATTAACCAGTTGTAAATTGAGACAAGGCACATTTTGTCAAAAATGTCAACTTTAAAATGATTCTACAATAAAGCAAAAATGTGATACAGGATCACATGTCCATCTTCAATTGTAAAAACTATTTGTCTTAAAGATGTTTTATGGCTATTTCACCCAGTTTTAATGTTCAGTATTTAACTTGCTTGATATACCACACACCAATTTATGTAGGAATACTTTAGTAATTTGAGATCTTCTCTAAAGAGCTTTTAATTGCTTCTTGTAGCCATTGAGAGATAGCAAACTAAACACATTAAATGCCATTAATAGCACAAAAGTTTACAACATGGGGAGCATAACCAGAAAAAAAAAACCCTGCAGGGTTATTTCTGCTCTCTAAATGGCAACCTCAAAGACACAGATCCACACACAAGTAAAAATGTCTTTTATAAACCCCACCTTCTGACCCCCCTTTCTTGATTATTCCATGTGGTTGAGCAAAAAGTGCTAAAAGCGTTGGGGTTTGTCATGTGTCTACACAGATATATGTGGTTGAATGCATGTTTTGTTTGTGTGCGTTTATTGAGTGCTCACAGGGATCTTTAAAGCGAGGTTTAGACAACACTAATTTCAAAATCTGTGTCATATACTAACTTTGTGCCAAGGTTGTGTGTGTTCTTTATGTGTGTGTGTGTTTTGTGTGTGAGTGTAGGCACAAACCACTGCACTGCAGACGTTCTGACAGTTTTAAAGCACCCCCTTGTGAGCCACATGCTGCCATCATTACTTAAAGCTTGGACTGGTTTAGTTGCCAGCACTAACCATTGAGTGGTAGACATTATGCCTTACGGGCTCTTTTAACTTCACAATTGGTTGTCCCAGATCTGTCATCCCACTATATTACTGAGTGTTCAAAAAACACATACATGACTTCATGTACATGTAGGGCTGAACATTCCCTGAATTCTCACCCTGGAGTGTGATATTTTTCAGTCTTTTTAAAGATGTTTGTTGAAAGATGTAATGGTAAAAAAAAAGTTCCCTTTTTATTGGCAGATGGAAGTTCCTTTTTGGTTTAGAAACAAGTTGCTTATATTTCCTTACATACCATAAAAATTGGTTGTTTGTGTCTACAAAAAATAGTGTTTGAATATGGATGCACACAAAATATTATTGTAATCAACAAACTACAAATAAAAAAAATATGCAGGTGTCTGTAATATTCAATTATAGAAATCATTAATGATATGAGACTTACCAATACATAACCACATTATGTAGGCTTGTGAATCCTATTAGAGATAACAATTGCTCTTCATCAATGTGCCCCTTCGGTCAATTGTGCCCATATTATGTACAGACAAATTGCCAGTTAATCTCTTCCTTCTTCCTCTTCATACCCAATTAGATGTATTTTAATTGTCCTCTCTGTCAAAGCATTTTTCTTATGTATATAGATAAACAAGTGTAAAAAAAGACTCTGGATACAATTTATTCAAATGGAATTGATCATCTTAGAACTTTGTATTGCTCTTTGTTGCAATTTATTTAGTAATCTTTTATAATTGCCCAATTTTGGCAATTATAAAAGATAACGGAGGAAGACCAAGGATCAAACCTTTATAGTTTAATTGACCTTGTGCTAAAGTTTTTTTTAAGTAATATAATTGCTTTTCCTTACAGAAGACTTCAATCATCAAGTGCCAAAACTCACAAAAAAACATACCCTTGCAGACAACTTGATTTCCTGCCCATAGAGGTCAGGTACAAAACGACAAAATTGCAAAGATTCAAACATATGGAAGAAGTGAACCAGCATGTGAGATACAAATTTAGATTGGTGCAAAAAATAGTGACCTGCTAACAACTACTCTTCTTGCAGAAGTTTTTTTAGCAGCTGTTTGCTTGACTTCTGTCATTAAAATTCATCCGTCACGCTCCAAACTGGAATCACAGTGACCGCTGTCGCCTCCAGGTAAGACACGGGCTATTGATAGGGTAAAAATAAACAAACAAAAAAACATCCCTTATAGAGCAAGAAAATAGGCTTCTGATAAAAATCAGTACAACTTATCTGGATGGCTGTTCCTTTACACTGTGTAAGTCTGTTGTACACACAGTATAAGCAACTCTTGGTTTAAATCATGAACAAGTGGGGGTAGCATAAAGCCTTTTCAAATTCTTTCATAGCATTATTCTTCAGGCTTAATGAGTACCTAACACCAACCTGACAGCAGGGCTAAGTATAATGGGATGAGAGCCTGCAAGCTAGATTGGCACCTTTGACTTTGCATTGTCTTGCAGACCGTGATTGTGATATGTGGTGCGGCTGGACATTGACAGACACTGATGTGCATTTCATTCACTACTGCCATATGTTCCCTATTGTCTTGTTAAACCTCATTTAGAGAAATGTTGAAGAACATGAAGAGACACAAAAAAAATCTCATGGGAATTTTTGTTAGGTATTGTTATTTAAAGGCTACCTCTCAGTATGAGATAACTTACAAGTGCATAATTTTCACTTTCAACAACCTTTACTTGCAGTCTATAATCATGCAGAACAAAGGAAGTCAGGAAAGCAATTTGTGACATCTTACTTTTCAAAATATTTCTGTACAAAATTGTCAGTTTTAGACATTTTATGAGTAAATCCAATTGGTTTCAACCATTAAAAATAAGCCTTATCTAAATACAAAAAGACAGAACACACACAGATAAACAAACATATGTTTTCAAAATCTGATATCACTACACATTTAAATATAAACCAAAGAGTCACAGGCTATAAAGTATTCGATTTTAGATACCATTGAATCATAGTTTCACAGGATTTTGCGCTGTTGAAGGTCAAAA